>NC_051426.1:23033624-23058624 GCF_015228065.2 Penaeus monodon
CCAAATCAACTAGATTTGTCCCCTATTCCTAGGAACCTATTGTGTTCCCTTTGCGGTTTTCTACTGTTTTTTTACCAATTTGTTTTAAATATTTTTTGTGAAGGTTTTTTACTCTCTCGTGGTTGGAATTTCTAGCCTTTATTTCTCATACGTGCTGCAGTTGGAGCTAGACTGGAAAAATTTTTAAGTTTCCTTGTTTAATTTGAGAAGCCCACTCTTTCGCATACTATAGAATCCACATTTTCTTTCAAACCCTTTTAACTGACCACCCTAACCCTGCTTCTCCCCTTTTACCCCAAGAAAGGAAGGTAAAGAAAAAAGGAGAACCAAGAGAAAAAATTTGAGAAAGAAAGTTTAAGTAATGCTAAATATAAATATTATTCTATTATTTATATTATATTTAAAAGGTTTGTGGTGGGGTGGTTTTTTGGTTTGTTTGGGGGGGTGTTTTCAAAAGGGGCAACCCTTTCTGGAAAACGGGGTTCTGTTTAAACTCTTATTATTGAAGAGTACAGCACAGTAAGGGAAACACACGAGACGATGTCTAAGGGTAAGTGCTGAGCGCGGGGTCGCGGTCCGGCCAACCAGCCCTGGTGGGACCAGAAGCGGTAACGACTGGTCATGTCGAGCGCTAGACACAAAACTGAGTAAACTGGGTCATCCTGGGGGACAAGCAGTGAGCGTAAACCGAACACGTGGTGTGGAAGTAATAATGATGCAGCAGGGGGAAAATGTAAGAACAGCTGCAGGAAGTATAGGGGGAGCGAGGTGAGGTCACCGGTTCCCGTCTGTTAATGACCCTACAATATTGCTCAACCACTTACTCACGCCTCGCCCTCGAGGCGCCTTAGATTTCCTCAAGGGTGACCTAACTTTTGGGTGGGCATCTCATTCTCGTGTGTGTTGTCCTTGATGCATCTTCGTAGTTTGCTCGTCCTTGTCGTCCTCTTCTTCCTGGTCTTTGGTGTAATTTTTTTCCTGGTCTTTGGTGTAATTAATTGTCCACATGTCCCGAAGCTCTCGCATAAAGGGCCCCCCTTGACTTTGGATTCGTCTAGAATTCCTCGTAGGTCTAACTCGGGGGCGTCCTCGTCTACACGTCCTCGCAGATCTCGCCCAGGTCTTTTTCGGCTGCATGCTCGTTTCCCCACATCCTCGTAATCTTCACTTGGATCTACGGGCTTCCAGGCAGGGGTGTCCTCGTCGGCATCTCAGGGCGGCTGATACCTGCGCTAACGAGCTCCTATAATTTGACTGCATCAGCGGGCGTCCAGGCAGGCGGCGCCTTTCCACAGCATCCTGGGGCGGCTTAATACCTGCTGTGACAAAAAATCCTGGTCTGCAGGCTTCTGGCGATCTTCCAGTGAGTCCTTCCCACAGCATCTTAAGATGACCGTTTTGCAACAGGGTCATTCGGTGCCGTGTCGGATACGGTAAACCAGATTATACACGTAAGGGCCAAGATATTAAGAGAAAAAGGAAAGGCAACAGAGAAGAGGGGGTGTTTAAGTGCTACAAGCCGGTTAATTATATGAATTGCATTTTTTGATATTTGGCTTTCCGATTTATTTTCGTCTTTTTTTATGTGTTTTATTTCAAAAGTTTAAAAAGAAAAAATAGGGAGAGAGACGTCAGTATCGATCCACAGGACCTGGCTTGAACTACCAACCGTCTCTGATAGACATTAGAGTAGATAAGGGAAACGACAATAGCAATCCGCAAGGGTTTATTTGAACTAATTGTCGCTCACAGAGAAGAAATGTGTTAAATAAGAAATTGTACATCATGTACGAGTCTTTTGTCACGACTGACAAAAAAAAAAAAAAAAAAAAAAAAATATATATATATATATATATATATATATATAAAATATATATATATATATATATATATATATATATTATATATATAACATATATAATTTTTTGGAAAAAAGGAGGGAGAGAGACAGATAGACAGGAGAGATAGATAGAAAAGATAGACAGAGATAGATAGATAGATAGTAGATAGAGTAGATAGATAGAGAGGAGAGAGAGAGAGGAGACGAAGGATAGGGAGAGAGAGAGAAAGAAGAGAAGAAAGGGAAGGAGGAAGAATGAAGAGAGAGAGAGAGAGAGATAGAGAGAAAGAATAAATAAAAAAGGGGGGAAAAAATGGAAAACAGGAAAAAAGGTCAAAAGGGGGTTTTAGGTCAGAAAGAGAGAAAATAAGACAGAGAACAAGAGAAATCTCTCTTCCTCTCTCTCTGCTTTAGGCTAACATCGTTGTATTGCTTCATATTTATATTGATTTGAAAATTGAAAAATGGAGCAAAATGTACACGTTTACCCTAAAATTGTTCGTTTTCTTTGAACAGAATCAGAAACTTTTGTTTCTTTGAATATTAAAAGAGGGGTGACTGATTTTTATTTTGCTAATTAAGGTGGTGTGTAGGAGGTCCGAGTTTGCGATAAAAACTTTTTAAATTATATCATACTCAGAGTGATATGGCCCTTTGGTTTATTCTGAGATATTAGATAACTAACAACTCATCAGTGGATTTTAACTGTGCTGACTAATAGGATCCTGGATATCCAAGCAAAGACCATGCAGCATGACACTGTTTAAAAGGCATTAGATATCAGGATAAGGAAAATGAAGAAATAGCAGAAGAATTAGAGAAAAAGGTGGCAGAAGGAACATCAAAGGAAGAATTATATAGAGTTAGAGATAGAAATCCCAAGACAGGAACTTTTTGGTAGAGCGTCAAGGGATTTGAATGTTTTACTCTGTCCCGCTATGTATGTTTCGCGTTTTCTGTGAATAGAGTGACAACCATTCATTTTCTTGAATAATGAAATAGAGGTGTCTAATTTATTATCCTGTTGGGTCGGTTTCGCGTGTCTTCTTCCGAGTTGGGAATATAAAAGGCCCGATTTGTTTTCATTGTCAGATTTTGGTGGCGGCATCGGTAGCGTCTCTAACTTGCACTTTGCAGGACCCAGATCGAGACCAGACGAAACTTTCTTTAGCCTCGGGAAAAGTTAACAGGTGTTTTTTGACACCTGCTCGTGTTTGGCGGTTCACGAGTGTTCTCCACGGGAGATGACGTCCCCCTCGCGAGGTAAAAGGTCACTCTGGTCGGCAGCTATGCAGAGCGGCAGCAACAGGCGCAATACGGGGGTGAAATACCGTTCGGCCGAGAGACATCCCCCTGGCTTTAGGGACTTAACACCGCCGTCAGAAGAGACAGACGGTTTAGCACGTCTCTGCAACAATCATAATAATGAACAACAACAACGCAACACGAAGGCCGACTCTGCTAGCTGTTTTATCTCAGTTTCCCAATTAACGATTGCTCCCGTTATAGCAATTGAATAATATCATTATCATATTGTCATCATATTGTAATTATTATTATTATTATTATTATTATTATTATTAGTATTATTATTATGATTATATTATTATTATTATTATTATTATACTATTATTATTATTATTATTATATTATCATTATCATTATCATTATCATTATCACTATTCATCTCATTAGCATTATCATTATCCATATCATGAGTCATTATCATTATCATTATCATTATCATATCATATCATTATCATATCATTATCATTATTATAATTATTATTATTATGAATAATTAATAGTACTCATAATAATAAATCACGATCATAAAAACAGCAATCATGATGGTATAGATAATGAAAATAATAATAATGATAAAATATTAATTATTATTTTGTATTTATTTATTATTTTTTTTTCGCTAATTAAAATCACTACCAGCGACCTTAGGGTTGATGAAGTTGAGGTAATGGGAACACCAACGAAACATGCACATAACTTTGGCGAGAACAATTACAAAATCAAAACATCTATTCAAGTCATTTCAAGAAACATAAATTTTTTTTTTTTAGCGATAGGTCTTCTGAGATATGAGCGTTGTGTTTAAAACTATTTTTGTACTTCTTCAATTTTGGAGTGTCCTGGTATTTGTTCAAGAAACTATCAGTCCTTGACTTTATAGGCCAAGCGCTCCAAAACAACAGGCAAAGTTTTGGTTTCACAATGCCACATCGTTTCCACTCTATACCATTTCTTTTATAATTTGATATCTTCTCGAACACTTTCGCTGGGAGTTTCTGTCTGAAAGGACGCTCATGTCTATAAAAGGGCAGGTGTTGTTTGTTTTGTCCTTGAGACGATATTGGACGATCGCCTGCATAATAGGATCTGTGGAATGGAAAAGTACCAACAAGATTGTAGCATTCCCCTTGTGCCTTCTGTAACTGGCTCTGGATGGTGTTCGTACCAGTTGTCTTGCATTCCGATATTATTATATTATAGTATTATTATTGTTATAAAAGAGTAATAATAATAATAATAATTAATAATAATAATAATAATAATAATAATAATAATAATAATAATGAATAAAATAATAACGATAATAATAATAATAATAAATAATAATAATAATAATAATAATAATAATAAGTCCGCGTGGACCTAGAAATACCAGTTACTAGCTGGCGCGGGATATCCAACTTCTTGGCAGTGAGGTTAAAATGCATCCTACTTCTCAAATGAGTGTAAGAGGTGGGCCATGACGCGTCGCCCGTCGCGGGGATCAGCAAGGGTCGCGTCCCCCAGGGCAAAACTCGCCTGGGATCGAAAAGTATGCTACTGAGTCTACCTCTTCCGTGAGTCAAAATCCGCCAGGTCATCATGACGGGATAGCTCCCACCCCTGACCCTGCGGTTCAACCATCTAGTACTAAGAATCAAAAGTAAACAAGGCTTAAATGGACAAGGGAGGAGTATACTGAGGTAATGTACTGCTTTGCTATGCATTCGAAAAACCTGCTCCAAAAGTTATGTGCATATTTCTGTTGGTGTTCCATTGCCTCAAACTTCAATCACCCAAGGTCGCTGGTAGTGACCCCGTGTTTGATTTTAATTAGTAAATCTAAAAAAATATATAATCATAACAACAACAACAACAACAATGATAATAATAATAAAAATAATAGTAAAATTAATAATAATAATAACAATAATGACGATAACAATAATAATAACATAATAATAATAATAATGATAATAATAATAATAATAATAATAATAATAATAAAAGTGATTGATAGCAATAATAATAATAACAATGATAACAATAGTAATGATAACAATGATAATTATAATAATGATAATAAAATACTATTATTACTACTACTAATAACAATATTAATAGTAACATTGTGAGTACTACTACTACTACTAATAATAATAATAAAGTGGCCGGGCCATAAGTGAAAGGCCCGGGCGAAGCCATAACTTCGCAAATCTCAAGTAAGCAAGCGATAATAAAGATAATAATAAAAAGATGAGTTACTGGCATCAACAATTACTAAATCCTTAATCAAATTTCGGAATCCGACATCGGGCGGTTACTTGGCGGCGCATGATTGCATGTTTGATCATTCCATCCCTATTCCTTAGCCAGAGGGAGAGGCGCCATTTTGTTTTGCTGCGATTGGTCTAGATCGACACGAGAAACAAGTGCCTTTCAGGGAAGGTTTCAATTGCAAGATGTTGGCAAAACTGGGATTAGGTAACGCTTATCTCAGGATCGAGGATTTTGCATTATAAGCTTCTTTCCTTATCGCGGGTGAGATGAAGATGCGCTCACGGCGAGCGGGGTCAGGTGATTCTTTTGGGCGGAAAATAAAATTGTTTCTGCGGGAGTGACCAAATCGAGGAGTTTACTTATCTAGTCATGCTTGAAGTAGGGGAGGGGGGTCTTTGTGTGAGAAATTAGCTATTAAATGTTCGTGTAGCGATGCAGTAAGGAATATGGGCGGCCGGTATCATCTACCGGTGACCTTACCATGTCTTCTGGAAGACGGACTGTGTCAAAGGACTGAGTATCGCGAGCTGTCGCTGTTCTCGAATCATTATTATCTTTATTATTATTATCTTTATCCTTTTTATTATTATTATTACTATCATATTATTGCTATTTATTGCCACTATCCTTATCATTAACATTATTATTATTATTATTTTTTATTATTATCATTCTCATCATTATTATCATTATTGTCATTTTCATTATCATTATTATTATTTTTTTTTATAATTATTTTTTTATTATCATTATTATCTACCATCATTTTTATTATTATCATAATGATCATAAGGAATTACCCCTTGAACCGCAGTCCTCGCCTCAACTATTTTTGCATGGTCTTGTCTTCTCCCCCTTTCCTTTCCTTCTCTTCTACATCAGCCCTTGTTCTGTCCACTTCCTAGGGTGCGAGAGCCGCGCTGAAAGGGTGAAAGGCTGGCTTTGTGTCAGTCATGAACGGCCTCTGGGAACCAAGTGCAAAGCATTCCCTTGGTAATTGTCTAGTCCTTACCCCTCAAAGGGACCCTGAGGGGTAGATCGTTTCCTTTCCCCATGTATTTCAGGCTCGCCATGCCCAATAATGAAGACGTTTTACCCTTATTAGGGGCATTAAATATTGCAACTAGCCTATCTAAATTTGATTTCACTGGTGCCCCGACACTTGCCTCTCCTTTGACCACGGCTCCGACTGATACTAATACCCCTTCCTCGATGACTGAAGTCAACCCTATCCATTTTCAATCATTCACCCAGGTCATTACATCCTTCAGAATGCACCCCTTCCTTTTGGCCAACATCCTTCACTCCATCTTCCACTACACAGTCTTCTATATTGTCTACTTCTACCCTCTTCATCCTTATTGTCCTCCTCCCAACAGTACTACCTCTCTCCTTACCATTCCATCTTCCTCCCGCCCTCGTCCCTGTACTGCGTCCACCTCTGCAAGCCTTTTGAGTACCCTTTTTGGCTCAGCCAAGTGAGATTAATTATTTGTGATTCGCCTTACAGCTCCGTACTCTGACACTAGCCTTCCCTTCCAACATGTCTCGAAAAACAAGTAGGCAAAGTTTCTTTCGCAGTCGCTCTGATCGTTCATGGCTTGTCACATTTACATCTGAGTCACAAGCTCGTGCTTTATCTACCCTAACTGATCTCACTAGCAAACCTACTCCTGCCCAACCTCACTCCTCCCTTAATACTTGCACCGGAACTGTTTCCGTCTCTCTGACTGATACTCACATGCCTCATCGACTGTGACTCAGTGGCAGTGCAGTGCTACACTATTTCTCCCAGAGACCAACGTAAGTCACGATTAGCTTCCGTAGACATGGCCTCCCCCATGAAGTTTATATTGTCGCTCCACAGCCCGCTGCCCTCTACGTGCCCAACCTGATCATGACCGTTCAAATTGCTCTGCTCACTCACGCACTGCGCCAATTGTGGTGGCTATCATAATGTATTTTATAAGAGCTGCCTACAAGCTCGAGTCTGAGGTAGTTCTCAGATTCAAAATAGGCCTTAGTGACAAGAAGCAAGCCGACGATTTTTTTTCTCTTTGTACCTATTCAAAACCTATTTTTCACTCCGCTCCCCTCAGCATCTCCCCCAGTGCCTCTTCCCTGTACCCCGAACCAACGTATCTCTACTACCTCTCTCCCACAGTCAAATTCCTTTTCCAGTCTCTATCCAGACACTCCAATCTCTACCACTTCCCCTCTCCCTCTCCCCCTCTCTCCTGTCTTTCCTCCCTCTTTCTTCTTCTCTCTCTCTCTTTCTCTCTCTCTCTCTCTCCTTCTTCCTCCCTCCCTCTTTCCTCTTCCCTCCCTTCCTCCCTCCCTCTCTCATCTCTTGCTCTCTATATCTCTATCTATTTATCTATCTATATATCTATTCCTATCTGTTCTCTCTCTCTCTTTTCCTTATTATTCATGTCAATATTTATGTTTATATATATCCCCTCAGCGGTGTTCGCAGATACTATATATTTTAAACATACATTCTAAAGTTATCTACGCAGAAAATCAATATTTTACGAATTGTGTGGATCATGGTACCTCTTCCTCTCCTCAAGTACGCGTGTATGAGAAAAGGAGAGGAGTGACAGAGAGAATGTCTGTGTACTTGTGTAAGTGTTTGCAAGTGTGTGTACCTGTGTACTAGTGTGTCTGTGTGTGTATATGCACGCGCGTATGTGTACGCTTGTGGCGGTGTCACACTATCCAACGCGACCTGCCTTCTCGGCGATTTGACCTGCACCGAGATCAACTGAAGGCAGGATAAGACCCAAGATGAGGTGGAATGTACTATGCGCATTAGAATTTACTTTACACGTACGTATATAGACACATACGTACATATACACATTCTTACAGACTTATACATACGTGTAAACATGCGTAACCTAACACATTCAATTACATGTACGCGCTCATGCACACACTAGGCAAGGGTGGCTACGGCACCACCTTTCTGAACCTTGAGAAGGAGCTAGTCGTGAAACAGGCCCAGAGCCTGGAGGCGTTCCGGACCTTCATCGAAGAAACGAAGGCGATGACGCTGCTCGCCGAATACGACGGCTTCCAGCGTCTCGTGAGAAGATGTGTCTCGTGACCAGATACGCCGGCCAGACCCTCGATGCCCACGTGGTCGGCCGCATGCACACGGAGCAAAGGATGTCTGTTGTAAGCCAGGTGTGCAACATCGTGCAAAGCATGCACAAGCACGGCCTCGCTCACAACGATATCAAGCCGGCCAACGTGTGCGTGCGGATGGGCGCGGAGGGAACCCGGGTGACCGTCATTGACTTCGGTCTGAGCCTGGTACCGGGACGTTGGCGAAGCGGGAGATCCAGTGGAACGAGCGTGTGTGCTACGCCCCCGAGATCTGCGGGAGCGAGAGGCGGGCCCGTGCGGCAGCCTCTCCGACGTGTACGGCGTGGGCAAGGTTCTCCAAGAGCCAGGAGCTGATCCCGAGGGAGCGCCAGGGCCTGGGCGCGCTGCTGGAGGCCCTTGAGCAGGAGAGGATCCGCCTGCTCCGCCGCTGCTACTGAGCAGGGCCTTCGCCGTCGCTCACGACGGTTGCGTCCACGATTACGCTTTTTATTTCTTTTATTTTAAAAATTATATGTACTTTGGTTTTAAAAGGGTAAACAAAAGTAAAAAAAACAGAAAAAAATAAAAGTAAAAAAAAAGTAAAAAAAAAGAATGTAAAAAAAAATATATATACATCCGAAACACTTATATGTGTCATTATTCTTATTATCATTACTATTATTGTCATCACTATCATCATTATTATCATTTCTATCATTCTTATTATCACTATTGTTGTTACTGTCAGTATCATTATTATTATTATTAAAATTATTATTATGATTATCTTTATTATTATCATCATTATTAATATTATTATCATTATTATTGTTGTTGCTGTTGTTTTTTCGTTTATTGTCATCATTACTACCATCACACTCACTATTGTTATATTATTGTTATTGTTATTACTATTATTATAATTATCGTTACCATTATTATAATTTTCATCATTATCATTGTTATTATTATTGTCGTTATTATTAGGATATTTGTTATCATTATTGTTATTATCATTATTACGTTTATCATTATCATTATTATTAAGAACAACAACAGCAATATTTATAAAAGTGAAAATGATAATAGCAATGTTGATGATAATGATAATGATGATGACAGCAATAATGATAACACCAATGATAATAATAATAATGACAAAATAATGATAATGTTACTATAATATCTGTATTAGTAATAGTAATAATAAAACTGATAATAAAGATAATAATAATTTGACAATAATGATGTTTATAATAATATTAATTATAATGAAAAAGGATAATAATGATGTTGATGGTAATGACAATGGTAATCGTAGTAATAATGATAAAAATAATGACAATAATAAAAGCAATAATAATGATAAGAATGATAATAACAATATTAATAATAACAATGATAATGGTAATAATAGTAATAATAATGATGATAATAATGATAATGATTATAAATATAATAATAATAATTATTATAATCATCATCATCATCATCAGTGAATTAGAAATGTATTTGCAGTAAGATAAGATCACCATTATCATCACCGTCATCATCACCATCATCATCATCCTCATTATCAGCATATATTATTGTTATTATTATTATTATTATTATTGAAATTATCATTATTATTGTTATCATTATTATTATTATTATTATCATTATTATTATTATTATTATTATTATTATTATTATTATCATCACCATCATCCTTATTATCTTTCCATGAAATCATTTATTTAAGTATCTTTTTAATGATAACAGAGAACAAGAGAGAGAGAGAGAACGAGAAATGGAGAGAACGAGAGAGAGAGAGAGAGAGAGAGAGAGAGAGAGAGAGAGAGAGAGAGAGAGAGAGAGAGAGAGAGAGAGAGAGAGAGAGAGAGAGAGAGAGGTTAGGTTAATAGGGTAGGTTTAGTTTGATTCCATTTGTTACAATGGATATTCTTGGTATGACATATTGTCTGTTTCATTTTGCTTCTAAATGACCCGTGTGTGCAAGGAATGGCCGGGGTTGCCATCCACTGGCGGCGAGGGATTTGAACGCAGGTCAGCAAGATTGCTAGATGAGATATGCACCAGAGAGAGAGAGAGAGAGAGAGAGAGAGAGAGAGAGAGAGAGAGAGAGAGAGAGAGAGAGAGAGAGGGGGGGGGGAGGAAGATAGGGAGGGAGAGAGAGAGACAGAGAATGAGATAGATATATAGATAGATATAGAGATAGATAGATAGATAGAAGAGAGAGAGAGATGAGGACAGAAAGAGAGAGAGGAGGGGGGGGTGAAGAGAGAAAGAGAAAGAGAGAGAGAGAGTAAGAGATAGTGAGAGAAAAAAAGGGGGGGAGGACGGAGAGAGAGAGCGGGGGGGGGGGGAGAGAAGGACAGAGAGACATAGAGAGAGGGAAAGAAAGAGAGAGAGAGAGGGAGAGGGAGAGAGAGAGAGAGAGAGAGAGAGAGAGAGAGAGAGAGAGAGAGAGAGAGAGAGAGAGAGACGGAAAGAGTGAGAGAAAGTGAGAGAGAGACGGAAAGAGTGAGAGAAAGTGAGAGACAGAGATAGATAGATAGATAGATAGACAGAGATAGATAGATAGATAGATAGATAGATAGATAGATAGATAGATAGATAGATAGAGAGAGAGAGAGAGAGAGAGGAGAGAGAGAGAGAGAGAGAGAGAGAGAGAGAGAGAGAGAGAGAGAGAGAGAGAGAGAGAGAGAGATATATATATATATAAATAAAAATATATATATATATATATATATATATATATATATATATATATATATATAGAGAGAGAGAGAGAGAGAGAGAGAGAGAGAGAGAGAGAGAGAGAGAGAGGGGTACAGGGAGAAAGAGAGAGAGCGAGAGAGAGTGAAAGGGATGCAAAAATAGTTTTAGAGAGAGTACGAGAGAGAGAGAGAGAGAGAGAGAGAGAGAGAGAGAGAGAGAGAGAGAGAGAGAGAGACAGAGAGAGAGAAGAGAGAGAGAGAGAGAGAGAGAGAGAGAGAGAGAGAGAGAGAGAGAGGAGACAGAACTGAGAGAGAAACTGAGAGAGAGAGAGGAAGAGAGAGAGAGAGGGAAGAGAGAGAGAGAGAGAGAGAGAGAGAGAGAGAGAGAGAGAGTCGGCAACTTCCGCCTCTCTCTCTCTCTCACACACACGTACAGACATAAAGCCATACGGAAATGCACACACACATACACACGCCCGCGCACACACTCAGGCATACGCACATACACACGCACACACAAACACAGGCATACCCACATGCACACGCATTCATACACAGGCATACGCGCATGCATATGCACACACCAACACCCAACACAGCAGCCATACGCACGTGCACACAACACACACACACACACACAATACGCATATGAAAACCCCACCACACACACACCACACATACACCAGGGGCATACCAAATGTATTCGCACATGCACACAAAACACCCATATACGTAAGGCAACGCACATTCACAGCATACCAAACAGGCATACCAGATTATTCGCACAGCACAAAACACACACCATTACGTACGGTATACGCACATTCACACACACACACACACACCACACACTCACAGGCATCGCAAATGTATACGCACAGCACAACAAATCACACACACCACACCCCTACGTACAGGATGCACTTTCACACGCACACACACACGGGCATACGCTAACTATGCATATGTAACGCACACACACCACCATAGGGAAAACCCATACGCATGCACGATACAACACACGCTCCCCAAAGCCTAGGCACATAAACACAGTTTTCGTTACCGAAAAACAGGTACCCGGCGCGCACTTCCCCCGATGGCGGCGAGAGCGCCCCTTCAAGACGGGCAGCATCTAGTAGTTTCCCACGAAGACAAGGGCGTATAGCTTCTTTTTACCAAAAAAACAGGTACCCGGCGCGCGTTCCCCACGGGCAGAGCGGAGCGTCTTCAACGGGCCACTCAGTAGCTTCCCAGCAAGAACGGGCGGTATTTCTTTTCCCGAAAAACAGGTACCCGGCCCCGCGCTTCCCCGACTGCCAGAGCGAGAGCGTCTTAAAGCGGCAGCATCTCTAGTTTCCCCCACGAAGCCACCCCGCGTCGCCCAGTACTCGCTTTTTGAAGGAATCTGCAAGACATCGCTTTTAAGAGGCCCCGCCCGATATTTGCAATGTCTGCAAGGAAATTTCTCCAAGAGGTGACATTGCAAGAGAAAAGACGGAGGAAAAAAGATTTACCTAGCCTGTTTTGGCTTACAGAGTTTCGCACCACCAAACATTACGGGGATCTCCCTGCCCCGGCAAACGCTCTTGTGTTTAATTTCTCGCGACACTGGAAGCAAGAAGTCGTATTTCAAAAACTTCGTCCCTACAAAACAAACCAGCCATGTGACCGAAGGAAATTTGTTTTTCTATACGAAAGGGACAATCATCGGGGCAGCTTCTGGTCGGATCTTGAGCAAAGGGCCCCTCTCGTTGGGGGGTTGAAAACGAGATGTGCGTGGCATAGGGCTCAAAAAAAGTTTCCCCAGCCATGGGTTTCCCCACCCATTTCCTGCGTGCTCGACATGGCTTGGAGGAGAACATCACGCTCACAGAATCCCCCGCGAACCCCCCGACAAAATATAAAATACCCTACTGGATCGCAGTTGGGCGTCGGCAACGGCCCAAGCTCCACGTGAAAACCTGTGTGGACAAGGTTTTCCCGGACCCTTATTGGTTTGACACTTGCAAGGGAAAGAAAATTTAGTCGGGGGAAACCCTCAGGGAAGCTTTTTTAAACTGAACAGCCACTCAAAATTTCCCTCGGCAAATCCCCTCGCACCCCCAAATTCGTGGAGCGTGTGACTTCCCAAGCAAAACTCTCGGGCTACAAGGCCTCAAACAACGGGGATCAGCTAAAAAACGGTCGATGACCTTTAGAACGGCAAAGGCAACATCACGCTGCCTTTCATCATGGATTTTTATTTTTTTTTCTTTTGTTTCTTGTTTAGTTTTTTATTTCATTTATTTTTTCTTAAAAAAAAAAAAAAAAAAAAAAAAAAAAAAAATATAATATTATACTACTCCCCTTTCCCCCTCTCTCTCCCTTTCTCTCCCTCTCTGTTCCTCTCCCTTTTCTCCTCCTTTCCTCTCCTTTTTTTCTCCCTTTTCCTCCCCTCTTTCTCCCCCCTTTTCCCTCTCCTCTCTCCTCTTTCTCCTCCTAAAGATGATGATAATAATGAAAAAGTAATGATAATGATGATGATAATAAAAATAAAATTAATAATAATAATGATAAAAATAACGATTACAGTAATAATAATAATAATAATAATAATAATAATAATAATAATAATAATATTATTATTATTATTATTATTATTAACAATAATAATAATAATAAATAATAATAATAATAATTGTTGATGTTCCATTGCCTCAAACTTCAATCACCCTAGGTCGCTGGTAGTGGCTCGGTGTTTGATTTTAATTAGCAGATTTAAGGAAACTTTTGCATAAAAAAAAATAATGATAATAATGATAACTATAATAATTATTATAACAATAATGATGATAATAATAATAATAATAATGAAAATAGCAATAATAATAACAATAATAACAATGATATTAATAATAATAATAATAATAACAATAATAATAATAATAATTATTATTATTATTTTATACAAAAGTTTCCTTAGATCTGCTAATTAAAATCAAACACCGAGTCACTACCAGCGACCTAGGGTGATTGAAGTTTGAGGCAATGGAACAACAACAAAAACATGCAAAATATGCAGAACAACCACAAATCAAAACATCCAGTCAAATCAATTCACGCACACAAAGAACACTTCAGATTGATAACGCTCTTCTGAGAACATGTGCTGTGCTGTTTAAGACTATTTTTTGGACTTCTTCTAATTTTGGATTTCCTGGTATTTGTTCAAGAAACTTATCCGTACCTTTCTTTATAAGGCCAAGAGCTCCAGTAACAACAGGCAAAGTTTTGATGTTTAAATGCCACATCTTTTCCACCTCTATATCCATTTCTTTATAATTTGATATCTTCTCGATCACTTTTGTTAGGACGTTTCTGTCTGAAGGGATGCTCATATCTATAAACAGGCAAGTGTTGTTTATTTTGTCCTTGATGACGGTATCTGGACGATTTGCTTATATAGTATGATCTGTGTGAATTGGATAGTTTCACAAGATTCTAGCATCTTTGCCTTCTGTAGCTGGTTCTGGAAGGTGTTTGTACCATTTATCCTATGTTCCGATAGAAAAGTGTTTGCAGATTTTCCAGTTCACGTACTTGCCCACTCTGTCGTGTCGATTTTTATACTTCTTCTTCTTCTTCAACTGGCTTTTCCATGTTCATCATGGGTCGCCGGTGCGGATCTTCTGGTTCCAGCTGCGTCGGTCTTACGCATCACGCTCTCGGACTTGCAGCCTTGGTGCTCTTAACTTTTCCCTGATACACTCGTTCCTTATTCTCTCTCTTCATGTCAGGCCTAACGACATCTCAGCATTCGCATTTCAGCTACTTCCAACCTTTTTTCTTGGGCTTTAGTGAGTGCTATAGCTTCCAGACCATACATGATTGCAGGTCTTACAATAGTTCTATGAATCCCGCCCTTCACTTTTGCACTAACTCTTCGGTCACAAAGAACCCCTGTAACCTTTTTCCAGCTGTTCCAGCCTGCCTGTATCCTCTTCGACACTTCTGCTTCTGATCCACCATCTTCTTGTACTGTTGAACCTAGGTATTTAAATTCCACTTTAAATTCTCGCTGTACCCTTTCACCTCCTAAATTGATACTTCCAACTCTCTGCGTCCCATTACCGGTATTGAGGTTCTCCGTCTTCGTTCTGCTTACTTTCATACCGCGCCTCTCTAGGGCTCGAGTCCATTGCTCTAGTTGCTCTTCGCATGTCTCTCTATCATTGGTGCATATGACCACATCATCAGCATACATTATAGCCCATGGTGATGGCCTTCGTACTTCCTCTGTCAGACAATCCATGCAACTGTAAATAATAATGGACTGAGTGCCGAACCCTGATGTACCCCTACTTTTATCTCAGATTTCTCGCATTTCCCTGACTGGCATCTAACTTCTGTTGACGTATTACGGTGCATATCCTGTACTAATCTTACGCAGCTCTATGGGACTCCTTTAAGTCCTAAGCAATTGCACACTTCTTCTCTAGGGACTCTATCGTAGGCTTTTTCTAAGTCAATAAACACACAGTGGAGCTCCTGCTGTCCTTCCCTGTACTTTTCTGATTTTGTCACTGACGGTCTCCCAGTTTCTTTCCCCTTTTTTTAACTCCATCTCTACATTTTGCACAAATTTCTCTCGACACTCACTTTCCTTGAGTTTCCACCATTTCGTTTTCCGTATTCCTTTCTACTGTATAGATTTGATAGTTTTAATTTTGATCTTGCAAACTAGGGGCCTATGTTGTTTTGCCACACTCACCTGGTAGGACTTTGCAGAGAGAGAGAGAGAGAGAGAGAGAGAGAGAGAGAGAGAGAGAGAGAGAGAGAGAGAGAGAGAGAGAGAGAGAGAGAGAGAGAGAGACGGAAAGAGTGAGAGTAAGTGAGAGATAGAGATAGACAGATAGATAAATAGACAAAGATAGATAGGTAAATATATATATATATATATATATATATATATATATATATATATATATATAGAGAGAGAGAGAGAGAGAGAGAGAGAGAGAGGGAGAGAGAGAGAGAGAGAGAGAGAGAGAGAGAGAGACGGAGAAAGTGAGAGAAAGTGAGAGATAGAGATAAATAGATAGATAGACAGAAATAGATAGGTAGGAGAGAGAGAGAGAGAGAAGAGAGAGAGAGAGAGAGAGAGAGAGAGAGAGAGAAAGGTTGAGGGAGAGAGAATGAGAGAGAGAGAGAGAGAGGGTAAAATGAGAAAGAGAGAGAGCGAGAGAGAGTGAGAAAGGAGGGAGAGAGTAACACACACACACACACACACACACATACACACACACACACACACACACACACACACACACACACACACACACACACACACACAGACGAGGACAGAAAGAGAGAGGGGGGCTAGAGGGAGAAAGAGAAAGAGCGGGGGGACACACACACACACACACACACACACACACACACAGAGTGAGAGAGAGAGAGAGAGAGAGAGGAGAGAGAGAGAGAGAGAGAGAGAGAGAGAGAGAGAGAGAGAGAGAGAGAGAGAGAGAGAGAGAGAGAGAGAGAGAGAGAGAGAGAGAGGAGAGACTCTGAAGAGAGAGAGAGAGAGAGAGAGAGAGAGAGAGAGAGAGAGAGGTTAGGTTAATTGGGTAGGTTTAGTTTGATTCCATTTGTTACAGTGGATATTCTTGTTTCATTTTGCTTCTAAATGGCCCCCTGTGTGCAAGGAATGGCCGGGGTTACCATCCACTGGCGGCGAGGGATTTGAACGCAGGTCAGCAAGATTGGTGCTCTGCACCATAGAGAGAGAGAGAGAGAGAGAGAGAGAGAGAGAGAGAGAGAGAGAGAGAGAGAGAGAGAGAGAGAGAGAGAGAGAGAGAGAGAGAGAGAGAGAGAGAGAGAGAGAGAGAGATGGAGAAATGGAGTGAGAGAAAGAGAGGGGAGGGAGAGAGAGAGACAGAGAATGAAATAGATAGATAGATAGATAGATAGATAGATAGATAGATAGATAGAGATGAGGAGAGAAAGAGAGAGGGGGTGGGTTAAGATAGAAAGAGAGAGAGAGAGAGTGAGAAAGAGAGAGAGTGAGAGAGAGTGAGAGACAAAAGGGGGGGACGAAGAGAGAGAGCGGGGGGGGGGGGGAGAAGGACAGAGAGACATAGAGAGAGGGAAAGAGAGAGAGTGAGTGAGTGAGTGAGAGAGGGGGGAGAAGAGACAGAGATAGAGAAAAGAAAAAAAAATCGGCCTCTGACATCGCAATGCTTCTCTGGCGCCACGCTGTCTGCGCCGCTCGCCAACGGCCGGAGCCTGGCGCCGCTCGCTCTGGAACTCGGGGCAACATTGCTCCTTGTCCGCTGCATTCTCTCTCTCTCTCTCTCTCTCTCTCTCTCTCTCTCTCTCTCTCTCTCTCTCTCTCTCTCTCTCTCTCTCTCTCCCTCCCTCCCTCCCTCCCCTCCACCTCCTCCCTCTCCCTCTTTCTTCCACTTTCTCTAACTCTCTCTTTCTCTCTTATATTAACTCCTTAACCCCCCTCTCCTCTCTCTCTCTCTCTCTCTCTCTCTCTCTCTCTCTCTCTCTCTCTCTCTCTCTCTCTCTCTGATGGTGATGTTGATAATAATGAAAATAATGATAATGATGATGATGATAATGGTGTTAATATAATGTTGATGATAATGATAATTATGATAAGTATAATAATGATTATAATAATGACGATGATGATGTCAATAATAATGAAGGCAGCGACGATAATCATAATGAGAAAGCGACGCAACAAGAAAATGCAAGTCACGCTGTCATCTTATCTCGCTCTAAACACACTTCAGAGATCATCTGTTGGTCCTCAGAACGTCGACATTAGTTCCTTCTATCTTCCGGAAGCTCGTTTCTCAATAATATGGCGATGTCTTATCCTTTTTAGGTGAATTAATAATAATAAAAGGAAAAATATGAAGTCGACGGTCTGTGAAAGCAAGTTGACGAAACATCCACGGGAGAGCAGCCATTTTGTTTTTTGGGTAATTTCGCAAAGATTATTATCGTTTCTCACGCTATAATTATCATTATCATCACCATCACACTAATGTCAAGTATCAGTATCTTTATAGTCTACCAGTTTTATTATCAATATTATCATTTTCTACATTGATGCTAATATGCAATAACTAATATTATTCTAATTATTCTACTAATACTAATATTATCATTAATTATTTTGATTGTCATTCTCATCACCATCATCATCTTAATCGTCATCATCCGTCTCTCACTATTTCTATCTCTCTCTCTCTCTAAATCTCTCTATCACTTTCACTCTGTCTCCCACACTTTCTCTCTCTCTCTCTCTCTCTCTCTCTCTTATCTATCTATTTATCTCTATCTCTCTCTTTCTCTCCTCTTTCTTCTCCTTTCCCTCTCCTCTCTTCTCTTTCTCTCCCTCTCCTCTCTCCTCTCTCCTCTTTCTGCTCCTAAAGATGATGATAATAATTAAAAAGTGCATGTGCATGTTTTTGTTGGTGTTCCATTGCGTCAAACTTCAATCACCCTAGGTCGCTGGTAGTGACTCGGTGTTTGATTTTAATTAGCAGATCTAAGGAAACTTTTGTATAAAAAATAATGATAATAATAATAATTATAATAAAAATAATAAAGAGATGCTAGATAGATAAATAGACAGATAAATTGATAGATACGTAGATATATAAATAAATAGTTAGATATATATAGAGAGAAAGGAATTGATAAATAGAGAGATAGATAAATAAATAAATAGATTGATGGATAAATAGATAAATAGATAAATACTAGCTAGATAAATAGAGAGAGAGAGAGATTTGTTTCTTCGTTGTCCTCACTCTTATCATTATTATTGTTATTGTTATTTCTGATCGGCCTGCTGTGACTGCCCGGGTTGCTGAGTTACCCTTTGCCCTGGGCGGTGTGGGGCGGGGGGCAGCCTTGACCCGATGGGAGTGCCCATCATCATGGGCGGGGGAGCAGTTTTGACCCGCGCTGCCAAGGGGTCCGTATCCTAGGGCGAAGGTCCCATTACCCTGGGAAGGGGGCATGAAACCCTGGACCAAGGGTCCCCTTTCACTCTGCGGATTAGAGCACGGGCTAGCTGCCCGAGGAAGCACCGGGGAAGCTCCCTGGCTGGCCCCCTATGACCCGGCAATAGCAGTAGTGGTAGCAAGAGCAACAGCAGTAGTTGGTATCACGAACAGTAGGAGTAGTGATTGCAGGAGCAATAGCAGTAAGGGTAGCGTGAACAATAGTAGTAGTGGTAGCACGAGCGGTAGGCGCAGAAGCGTGTGGTAGAGATGAGGGAAGTAACAAGGTAAAAGAGTCGGGAAGAAGGGTAAAATAACAAAAAGAGAAAATGCAAAACAAGGGTGAAATGATGAAAGTACAGTAAAAGATCAGTAACAACACCAATAAAAGTGGAGTGAAAGTCTGGTATAAGTTGAGTAAAATTATCAGGAAAGGTACAGGTAAGAGTACAGCAAATGTTCAGTAAAAATAAAACCGTAAACAAAAAGCAAACACAGTTCATTACGTTACTTTCATACGAAAATCAGTGTTACATACATGCACTAAGGATGATAAATGAAAAGTAAAAAAGAACTAGGATTTAAGGTGTCCATCGCTGGATTTAAGTTATTTTGAGAATGTATAAGGTCATCTTATTTCAGTTTCCAGCATTTTCAAACCTAGGCAAGTAAACAAGAGCCTTTGGTGTAGTTTCGCAGAGAGAGGGGGATGTGGCACAAACAAAGTTCCATTTGACACTGTTTATTTGCTCCGTTCCCGGGGACTCCGGGGACACGTGACGTCAAAACATATTGAACCTTTTTTCTCAGTAAAACAAAATAAAATCAAATAAAATACACAGAGTTCTAAAAGAGTTTATGAATAAATTATAAACATGCTAAAATCATAAAACAGTAAAGTTGAGACCCTTGAATTTGTAAAACATGAATCAATAAAATAAGATGATAAAACAAGCTCTTCTACAATATAAAAAAAAAAAATCAAAGAAAGAATTCGAAGCAGTGATTCTTCAAACATGCAGTACGTCACGAATTGAGAAATCGGTAAAAAAAGAAGCAGTAAATCATGACCTTATGATAATACAAAACGAATCAAAATACAAATTGAATACATGAACCAAAAGTAGAAACAATAAAACTAACAAATGCATATAATAGAAATAAAAGCGAAAAATAAAAGAAAAGGGGATGGAACTACGGGAATCACGCGCAGCTGATACAGGTGTGTATATGGAGTGACAACTGGAGTGCCACGCCCCCTCCTGGTGAATGGTGCATTCCACAATGTCGGAGGCAGATGTAAAGCCGTAGAAAGGGATAACCAGCCACCTTCGGAAGGAGGAGCAAGACGGAGTGTGTGATGCCGTCACCCCCTGGGGCTGATGGCGGCATGGGGATGGTCGAACGTTTTGCGCACATTCACTCCAGGCTGGTGACAGACCCACTAGCGCCTACTGGCTACGAAGTGGTCTTGCTTTTCCTTTCAAGGGCAGCTTCACGCCCCTCCATTTTAGTCTGAGAAGGAGATTCATAAAATGAGTATGTGTCCACATATACACATACACATATATATATACATACATGCATATATGTATATATATATATATATATATATATATATATATATATATATATATATATATATATATATATATATATATATGTATGTGTGTGTGTGTGTGTGTGTGTGTGTGTGTGTGTGTGTGTGTGTGTGTGTGTGTGTGTGTGTGTATGTGTGTGTGTATGTGTGTATGTGTGTATGTGTGTGTGTGTGTGTGTGTGTGTGTGTTTGTGTTCGTGTGTGTGTGTGTAGACATATATATATATGCACACATATATACACACACATATATACCCCCAGTCCCATACCCGTTGTTGCCGTGAGAGGCTTAGGAGACGGAGACTGGGACCCAATGCTGGGATCACCCATGCATTTGGGCCTCAGTCCTCGACTCAAAATATCCATCGCTATCAAAGCCAATTACAAGCTCAAGTTTTATCCACACACACACTGATTTTGCGCCGTCTCTTCCCCTTCCCCTTTTCGTTTCCTTCTCTTCTCCATCCCCTCCTACTGCCCACTTCCTAAGGCGTGAGGGCCCGCTGAAGCGATGAAGTGCTGACTTCGTGCCAGTCATGGACGGCTGGGGAGCCATGGGCACGGTATTCCCCATCTAGCCCTTGCCCCACAAGGGGACTCTGAGGGGTGGACTATTTCTCTCCCTAACATACCCAGTGGCCAGGTACGAAGACTTTGTGCCGTTGATAGGTGCAACGAGGCTAGCCCATTTATCAAATCACTGATTTCAATTCTTCCGGTTCCTCAATCCCAGGTTCTCCTTTGACCACGACTCTGAACACTGCTACTACTACCCGCTCCTCAGCCTTATCATCACATCTCCAAAAACAAGTAGGCAAAGTTTCCTTCTGAAGCTGTATCCTTGTCAACCCTAACTGACTTCACTGGCAAACCCATTCTTACCCAAACTCATCCCTCCCTCAATATTTGCACTGGAACTGCCTCCATCTCCCCGACAAATTGCCCGTCTACGGCAAGGATTGGTCACATTGTGGAGAAGACTTACTCGCCTGCCTCGTGGACTATGATGCAGTATCAGTGCAATGCTACACCATCCCCCTTAGAGGCCGTCGTAAGTCCCACCAATATCGCTAAGATTACTTTCCGCAGACATGACCGCTCCTTTAATGTTTGCATTGCCAGAATTGTTGGCGTCTTGGCCTTTCTAGTAAACACTGCTGTTCCACAGCCCGTTGCATTCTAAGTGACCAACCTGGTCATAATCGATCAAACTGCTCTGCAGTCACACGCGTGTGCCATTTGTGGCGGCTCCTATAATCTATTTATAGGGACTGAAATGATAAGTCTCAGATTCAAGCTTTGCCCACTTTACGCAAAGCCAGACAGGAAGCACGTTGACCAGGTTTTTGTCTCCCTCCCTACTCAAACAATGTCCTATTCTCTGTTCCTCTCTTTTCCTCCCATGTTTCTATATCTCCCCAGCATCACTCTCCCAGTCCAATTCTTTTGCCATTCTAAATTCAGACACTCCAATCACTACTTCCCCGGGACCTACCCCTCTTCCTCCTCGCACAAGACAAGCTAAACGCTCCACCCCATCTTCTCCTATCCCATCCTCTCGTCCATCAACCTCTCTTCCACCCCTCAAACACCTGTCCCCTCCTCTCCCCCTCATAAGAAAACCTTTGTTTCTCAGACCTCCCCGACCAGCTCCATTGCAGAAACTCTCGAAGACATTCAAAACTATCGAATCATGATCCAATATATCATGCCTCCACCTCAACCATCCTCCAATCTGCTCCCATTCCTTCCACACTCAAAGCAACTGCCCACATCCACCCTCCTCCTACGCATGCTCCCCCTACACCCCTTCCCCCTTCTCTCCCCCAACACATCCCATTGAAACTGACATAATGTTTTGCTTGTAAGTAAAATGCATACCAGCATACTAAGTACTTTAATTGCGTTCAATTTACCTTTTATGTGAATTAAAGAAAACTAACTTTTTAAAAATTAAACTTTTTATGTCAGTACTAATCTCAATGATACCGTGTTTAGTAGTGACCATGATACAACATGAAACAATTTATTGTTAGGGGTTCTGGGATGCTACAAAAAAGGCTTTAGGATCGCACACACACACATATATGTATACATATAAACTTACCTGACTCGACGTCAGAATCACTGGTGGCCACTGAAGTGGTGGCCACTGAAGTGGTGGCTATTGAATCCGGATACCTTATCGGTTCTGGTTTGAACCTTTTGCTTTTACCTTTCCTAGCCTTCTTCTTCTTCTTCTTTGGCTTACTGATGCTTTTGTCTGCATCATAGAGCCGCAGATTCTCCCTGCCATTGTCCATTTCAAGAGTCAGAAGACCCTGTGCAACCATGGTAGTTATGGCCTGAAAAAAAAATAGAAACACTAAAATAAATTGGCATCACAGCGGTAAAGCAAAGGCGCTCGTATTCTGGATATATGTGAGTGTGTCCGTGCGCGCGCGCGCGTAATCAAAGCCATGTCTGTATATTACTGAAATGTGTGCTATGGATTTATTGTTAAATTCAACATAATATACTATTTTACATAATACAGAGAGATAGATAGATAGAGAGAGAGAGAGAGAGAAAGAGAGAAAGAGAGAGAGAGAGAGAGAGAGAGAGAGAGAGAGAGAGAGAGAGAGATGGGGGGAGGGTGGCTAAAGAAAGAGAAACAAAGACTGTTAAGGGAAGAGGTGGAGAGGATAGCGAAAGAGAAAGAGAAAGATGGGGGAGAGGGGGCTAGAGAGAGAGAGAGAGAGAGAGAGAGAGAGAGAGAGAGAGAGAGAGAGAGAGAGAGAGAGAGAGAGAGAGAGAGAGAGAGAGAGAGAGAGAGAGAGAGAGAGAGAGTTTGTGCGATAATAACAATAACAATATTTGTAGAAATGCCCCTCACTGAATGCCACTTGGCTGACTTCTGTATGACCCTCTGTTTACGATTAATAATGTGTGATTAATAGGCCCTCCTAGATGAGTGGCCTCAGCAGGTCAACGTAGGTCAGTCATGCAGGTCAGTCAGTTATCTACGGTAACTAGGGCAGATGGCTGACGGTCCCGACGTTTAAAAACTGGTTCTCAACCTCAGTCAGGGGAGCCTCCGGGCTAGTACACTGGTAACGTGTCGGCCTCTCATCCGAGGGGTCGGCGGTTCGCGCCCCGCCCGGGCGCGAGAAGTTGCAATTGTCGCCCGGAGGTTACTGCTGTGGCTGGGCACCACGGCGGGTAAGGACTAGGTTCAACCGAGTCAGCAGCAGCTGACACACGTGAGCGAGTCGGCATTAGTCGACACAGGCCGGGCTCCCCTCATAGCCCGGGCGAGGCTAAGCTTCGCATATCGGACTTATCCTTATGCTCAGTCAGGGAGTCAGAGAGGAGAGAGAACAACAGAGGTCAAGACTGGTCAGCAGAGAAGGTATTCGCTCAAAATACCTCAGTGAGAGTTTGTGTCGTGTGGCCGCGCCCTAGTGCTCCGTGTTGCATCTGTTGCGTTGCACTTGTGACCAGTGAATAAACGCAAGAGCCAGAAACATTCTTTCTTACGAGAGAGAATTGTACAAAGGGCACAGGTGATGGAACTCCTATCAAAGCTTGGTTATTTTGCGTTATAGACGCTGTTTAAAAATAGCTAATAAAGAAGCAATGAGAGCAGTTACACAGGCAAAAACAGGAGTGGTAAATGAAATTTACAAAGAATTGGAAATCGAGCGACAAAGGACCTTACATCAGAATAAAAAATAGAGTGAGGAGAGTACTGAGTGGAGGTAAAGGTATTAAGAACAGGCGGGTAGAATATTTTGAGAGGCCAGTGAACGAAGAAAAAGAAAGAAGAGTTATCAAGGAAGGAACGCCAACAGAGCGAGAAACGCCTGAGATAGAAAGGAGTGAAGGAGGCGCTGAGGAAGATGAAGGCGGAGAGGCGACGGGACCCGATGAAGTGGCGCCAGAAGTGCGAAAGTCTGGGGGAGGAGGGAGTAAGTAGGGAAAGTTAATAGAAAAGGGCCCGCTGCCGGGAGGAAAGAGGGTGGGAGTGGGGAAGGCTAAAAGGGGTGATGGTATGGATGATTTACTTAGAGAAAAAGGGCCGGGGCCTAACCCCGCATGCAGGCTAAAGGGTGGGGGGATAGATGACAGGGAGGCGGATAAAGGTCATCTGTGTTTGACCTGGCATGATTGTGCGCGTCGTCACGCCCGG
>NC_051426.1:23063624-23068624 GCF_015228065.2 Penaeus monodon
TAACATCAGTATTAATAAATTGTACTGTAATGAATACGGTGACGAAAAAGAACAACGACAGTGAAAATGAACACCGTAAAAAAGCATACGACTTAGAATAACTTGAGGAAATGCATATCTTAATTCTACGCTATATACAATTATTTACGCAAAGCCTTAAGTGACAGTCTCGAAGGAGAAAAAGTCCGCCAGACAGGGAGGACGCGCTCCCTGATGCCCGTGGACGCTGCTGCTTTCGAGATGCCCGTGGCGGGTCCACCGGGTCGAGGGCTTGCTTGAAGTCATGCAGATGCTCTCGAGTCGAAAGGACGAAGTCTGGGAAGAGCGTTGCCGAACTGCCGTGTCACCGCTGGAGGTGTGTGTGTGTGTGTGTGTGTGTGTGTGTGTGTGTGTGTGTGTGTGTGTGTGTGTGTGTGTGTGTGTGTGTGTGTGTGTGTGTATTATAGGTATATATATCAAATATGCATATACGTATATTTATATATATACATATATATACATATATATACATATACACACATACAGACACACACATGAACATGAATGTCCGGCGGGGAGCGGCGTCCCTTTTTTTTTACCTTCTTGGAAGCCATGGCTGGAAAGAGAAGATTTTTCTATCAGTAAAATTGCGATTCATAAAAAATAAGAAATAAAAAATAGAACAAAAAGCAGCAGCCAAAAAGCAGGAGAAGCGGAGAGGAGGCCGCCAGTGACTTTATATATATATATTATTATAAATATATTATATTTTATATATATATATATATATATATATATATATATATATATGTGTGTGTGTGTGTGTGTGTGTGTGTGTGTGTGTGTGTGTGTGTGTGTGTGTGTGTGTGTGTGAGAGAGAGAGAGAGAGAGGCGGTGAGAAGAAATAGAGGGAGAGAGAGTGAGATTGGGGGAGAGGAGACAGACGGGAGAAAGAAGAGAGAGAGAGAGAGAGAGAGATAGTGAGAGAGAAATAGAGCAGAGGCCGAGGAGAGGTAGAGAGAGCAAAGGAGAGAGAGAGAGAGCAAAGTATAGGAAGGAGGGAGAGGGAGGGAGAGAGGGAAGAAGGAATGACAATGAGAGGAGAGAGGAAATTATGGAGAGAGAGAGAGGGCAAGGGAGAGGTATAGTCGGAGAGAAAGTGAGAGAGAAAGGGGTGAAGGAAGAGCGAAGAGAGAGATGAAGAAGAGAAAAGAGAAGAGGATTTGTGTGTGGATATGTGTTTGCGTGTGGATGTGTGTGTGAGCTTGTGCAGATATGTATGCGTGTGTGTGTTATGTATTTAAATGTATGTTATGTGTAACTGTAGATGTGCGTGGATGTGTGTGGATGTTTATGAGTATTTGTGTATGTGCATGTGGATGTGTGTAAATGTATGCGTGTATGTGTGTGTATGTGTGTGTTAATTATGTGCTTCGTGTTATATATATATATATATATATATATATATATATATATATATATATATATATATATATATATATATATATATATATATAGTGCTTGGTTGGTAGATAATTACCCATTAAGACGGAAATATGAAAGGACCACCATGGAACCCATGTAATTAATTTTTAGAAAGTAAGATTTCACAGAGGTTCAGTTGTGCGTATTTTGTTTTATTGTATATTTATTTATTCAAAAGTCTATAGAGAGCACTAACATTCATGCAATCGATGTTATTTCTTGTGAAGTAATGGCCAGTTAATAGATATTTTTCCACCCGCAGATATCGGAGGATGAGGGATGAATTTCACAGAAGTTGCAATTGTGCATATTTTATTTGAACGAGTGTGTGCGTTTCCTTTCTTTCAGAAATATGTGCAGAGTTTCATAAGCGGTCTGTGGAGAGTATTAACAGTCATAGAGTTTGTGTTATTTCTTGTGAAATAATGGGCTGTTAATAGATAAACTGATGCATAATGTTACGCAATGGGCACATAACTTCCTTCCGGGGTGGGGAGAGGTTGAATGGAGGGGGGGGGGGTAATTGGAGAGGTAGTTCTGGTTGGGGACGAAATAAGGTATCTTTAAAATATGTATGTGTATATATATATATATATATATATATATATATATATATATATATATATATATATATATATCAGGCCATGTGACTTAATTACTTGATTTAGATTACTAAAATCTATCATAGCAAATACATGATTGAGTCTATAATGACTAAATTTGTCTGGTGCACAAGTAAGTTCGTTTCTCACATTGCCTTCATAAAATATATGCCTGGAACGGTCAGAAACAATGTCACAGTAATTAGGACACATCCTGGTCTACCTGCCCGGCTTGTATCTACTGGCATTATTTACTTTTTAAGAGGAAAGGACTGTTTTTTAGAGATGTCAAAAAAAAAAAAAAATTGCCGTTAACCTATATTACTTCGAGTCTTTTTCCCAACAGATCCCAATTTTTCAGAACACAAAAGAAAAGGACATCAGTATGGCTTCAATAGACAAACAAATTCGCTCTGTCTTTTTGACTGAGAATTCTCGCTAAAGACACAGTTTTACAGGAAAATGACTCATTACAATAATGAAAAAGGCGCCAGTAGAGGCCCCTTCGTTTCAAAATATTAATCCTTTAAGCACTTAAAGCAGGCTTACAAGGTAAGGAGGCACACCTACAATGAGACTAATTAAGAGACGGAATAGAAACCTCTGTTGCCGAATATTCCATCGGCTTTCCCATAAACAATGCTTTCAAGAGAAATCATATCCCCCCCCTCCCAACACCTATCAGAGAAAGGGGGCAAGGCTGAACCCTAGGAGGGGGGGATGTTCGATTTTTGCAATGAGGTATCAAAGAAAGGAGGCAAGGGTGATCCCTAGGGGGGCGGGGTTTATCTACTTTCCTCAGCCAAGAAACAGGCGCCGAAGGTGAAATCCTCAACCACAGGGACACATGAACTTGGTGGGAAGAATGTGTAAAGCCCCAAAAAATTCTTTATAAAAGCAGCAAGTACACGGCATGTGAGATTGATTGCACGAGAGCTTAAAGAATGGTGACATTCGGAGTGACATGTTGCTAGGCGTGAACTCAAGGCCAAAGCTCAGAGGCAGCGCGGCGGGAGGGGAGCGTCGCGCCTTCGTCCTTGAGAAACGCACCAGGAGCCCCGAGATGAATACGAAAGGTGAGGCAATAAAAGGAACACGACCAAACACTGCCATGAACATCTAGCACACTCTTTGAAAGGAAAGAAGGAAGCGAAGATGAAAGATTTCTTTGAAAACGCGTGCGCTTCAACCGGATTTCGAAGGCTACGGCCGTGATTTAATTCGGTTAAAAACATATTCTGAGAAAAACTGAGAACCACTAGTCAAAAGAAATTTGTAACACAGAGATATGATGACTGCTTTCAGAGCAAGTTTCGTATTTCTATGCCACTGCAAATCATATCTCACCTCCTTGTCGCAGAAATCCGCCGGCTGAGTCTCCGAACTCCCTCTGCAGACTACGTTTGCACTGGCACTGATTGACGAGTACTGGCACTGACTGGCAAGGACTGTCACGCGCCTTCCGGCTGCAGTGTTATACCTTCACCACCCCCTCCGCCTTCGCTGGGCTCCCCCACCCACACTCGAGGGGTTGCCAGGTCGCTAATTGTGCTTTCGCAAACTGCATTACAATAATACTACCTCAGTACTATCAAATGGGAAGATTCGGGTAAATTACCTTCTCACGGCGTTCTTTTACTCAGTGTAAACGGCTCGCTTAAAGTAGTCTCGCCAATACTCCTTAGGGCATACAGGATTTGCCTTAGGGAATTTATCGATCAGGAGATCGATGTCATCTCTGAATCGTTTTCCAAATTAGGATATCGTATGTCTATATTTATACATTTCTTATTATTTTGAAAGATAAATAATTAGATTACTTCCCATAAATGATTCCATCTGAAATCTATATTTCACTCAACATCAGTCTTAGCAAGAGACCTAGACCTACAAATACTCCAAGTGCTCTGAAACGATGATGAAATTCGTGCTCAGCTATTTCAAATTTCAGCGAACATTACGCAAACTGAAGAAATGCCGGAGATCTTAATATACTGGCATAACATCGACTGGCTGACCATATTTGTCTTTTCTTATTGTAGAACAAATAACGTTTCTGTTGATAAAAATACGAATGACTTTACATTAGCCATGGCCCCGGGTCCCCAGCAGGCCTTTAGGGGGTGCTAAGAATCTCTGAGCTTTTGATATGAGAGTTCTTTCTCAATTTTTTGTCTTGTTTTTATGTGGAATTATTGTTTTGTTGTCGGCTGATGTTGAGTTTAATCCAGGCCCTAACCACCCACGGTATTGCAACTTCCTTTTTAGTAATATCCGAGGATTTCACGGCAATTTGAATGAACTGGAATGAACAAAATTTGATATTATTTGTTGTGCTGACATGAGGCACAGCTCAGAGTTGCTTTTACCTAATTTTAAATAACCCTTGCTGCTACGTAGGAATTCTCTGCCTCGAGCCCAAAGTTTTGTTTATATTCTAGGGCTGGTTTTAATGCTAGTCGCTCTACCAAGTATGAATACGGTTGTCATGAACACATGATTGTCATAGTGTGTAGTTGTTTTTATAATTTCTACAGTAGTTGTTTTTATAATTTCTACACTTCTAAACTTTGTAGTAACCGTGCTTTATGTTTATAGGTGATTTTAATGCTCACCACCGAGACTGGCTGAATTCTGTGTCCCCAACTAACCGATATGGCATTTCTGCCTTAGATTTCTCAGATGTGTTTGAGTGTGAGCAGTTGGTCCGTGGGGCAACTCACAGGAGTGCCAATCTTTTACATCTTTTATTAACACGTCAGAGGAGCAACTAATGTAGTCCACTGCGCCAGTTGGTTCTTCCGACCACCGTAGTCTGTAAGATTGTAAGATCCAGCTGAACTTTCCAACACCAGATTTTACCATAACTAGAGAAGTCTTAGGGGCCGCGGTGGTCGAATGGTTAGAGCATCGGACTCAAGACTGTCACGACGG
>NC_051426.1:23084830-23097730 GCF_015228065.2 Penaeus monodon
TTTTCTATTAGTATTCATTGTAGTTACTTTTTTATAAAATTAAATTACGTTAGTTTATTTTTCATTTCATTATTACTATCGTTATGCTATTATCTTATTATTATTATCATTAGTATAGTAGTAGTATTCCTATTGTGGTTTCTATTATCATCATACTTCTACTAGTATTGTTATTACCGTTATAATCATTATTATTGTTGTGCTATTATTATTATTATTATGTTATCATTATTATTATATTATCATTATTATCATGTCATCACACACCATCGTAATCATCATTATCAAGATTTGATCTCTCCTTCCTTCCCTTCTGCAGATCTCTCGCGGTAGGGTCGCGGGATCGCAGCAAGGTCACACACACTCGCATAGCGACCGTGGCCGTCCAGGTCCAGGTCCTTGCTATGCTCTGTGCACAGTATATGTAATCATATGTAAATATACACCATACATGAAGAGAGATGCGTAGAGGAACGTAGTCACACATTCACGCAAACATACTCCCCATCCCCCTCCCCCTCCCCCGTCCCCGCACCAGAAACGCGCTACTTAGAAGCGAATGTCTGAAAACAAATGACTGCCACGCTTCAAAACAAAGTGGAGTTATGAAACGCTCTTAGCCTTCGAAGGAGTAACAACACGGGGCCCATTGCTCGGTTGCTGCTCAAACTTTCGTCGATTTTGGAAACAACAGAAAGCTTAAGGCGCCATACATTTGATATAACTACGATTACTGTTATGTTTTTCCTATTATTTTTATTATTATCATTATAAGTATTATTGTCTTCATTAGTATCATTATATTTTTTATTATTCTTGTTATTAGCATCATTAGTATCACACACACACATTTATATATATTTAGCATCATTAGTTATATATATATATATATATATATATATATATACACACATATATATACATACACACACACACAAACAACACACATACACACACACACACACACACACACCACACACACACACGCACACCACACACACAACGCACACACACAACACACACACACCACCACACACACACACACACACACACAACACATAAATATATAACTAATATCTATATACTATATATATCATATATATATATTATATGTATATATGTATATATATATATATATTATATATATATATATATATAAAAACGATACCATAGCGTAACACACACACACACACACACACACACACACACACACACACACACACAAACACACACACACACACACACACACACACAAATACACAAACACACACAAAATCACACACACACACATATATATATATATATTATATATATATATATATATAATATCTATATATATTATATATATATATATATATATATATATTATAAATAGGAGGACCAGGACAGCCAGGAAACCACATCATGCGCATTTTCATTCATTGAGCTTTCGGAATCACAACTGTGTCCATCATCAGAATCTGCATTACAGAGAGACATTAAGTACTGAAATTATATTACAGCGAAAATAAGAAACAAGATACACCAGCAACACAAATTATAAAAGTAAAAGTCGCGAGAAAATACTACACTGAAACAAAATAAAATATTTTGCTTACGTTTATTCTCCATAGGTGGAAAGTGGAGTATGTGACTGTGTCATGTTGGCGTCACGACAGTTTACAGAGTTTGAATGCCTGGATGTCCGTGGTAGGTGGGTGGGGGGAGGGGGGAGGGGGGGGGTAAGTGTGCAAATATTTCAAAGATAGAGAGTAGCTGTTTTTCATGTTGTTTATTTTTGGGTTTTTATTTCCTTAACAAAAATGTTTCTAAAATTCTTAGGTGTTTTACACTTTTGCTTTTTAATTTGTGAAGCATCTATTTTATTCATTTATTTAAGAGAGTGTCCGAATTTAATCAGAAAGTTGGAGAGGATAGGGGAGAAGTCGAAAAAGAGGCCCCCCATTATGTCACTATCTCTCATTAGATTCCTTTTTGTTGAACCCTAATATCTAGCGTCAGCTAGAACACTTGATGAATAGCACTTTTGAACGAGATTTTTGGGAAACGAATGTTTTTCGGAAAAAAACGAACAAATAGTCTTGAATTAGTGAAGATCATTTGATACTGTTTTGGGAAATGGGATTAAGCAGTTTCTGTAGTTTTTTCCGTTAGACAAAATTGGGGCCCTTTAGACGGAAGCTAAAGGTATCGGGATATCCGAGGCACATTGCAATTCTTTGTTTTGGCAGAGCATCTTATTTAAAAACATTCTTATCTGTTTTGAAGACAGCCCGGGGAAATTTGTTTTTTCAAAAAAAGTTTTTGGGAAACAAAATTTCTCGGTTTATAAAATGCCAATCGAACAGTTTTGGAAACACTGTGCAACAATTTTTGATTGCATTAACTTTAAACCCCCCCCCCACATAGTTAAAAAGGATAAAAAATTTAAACCAAGACCAGTGAAAGTAAGTTTTCGTACACAGAGGTTTAAAGGTGGTATCTTTCAAAAAACGACGCACGAAACAACATGTATAATATATATGTGTGTTGTGGGATGTATGTATCAACTTCTTGTTTTCTTTGAAGTGCGTGGAATACTTCTGAAACCCTTGCCTGGTTTCCCCGCCACCCCTCGTGGTTCCCAAACACGCGGGCGCTCCCTCTGTCCCTTTCGAACCCATGGCTCCCCCTTTTTGCTTTTTTCCCTTTGACTAAAATTTTTTCTGGTTTAAATCAATTTGCATTGTTGATAGAATCAATAACAAAAAGGCAGCAGTCATGACAAAGCTACCAAGTTTCCCTTCCCTCCTTAACCTAAGGAAATCCTCCTCCTCCTCCCCCCTTTTAGTTATCTACAGACCAATAGTTAAGCCTTAAAAAGTTCAAGACCTCAATCAGTTGCTAAATGGCTCCGGGGGACTGAGCAAGAGTAGGGTTTGATGGAAAAACATTGCAAGCCCCTATTGCAGCGGATTTCACTTCTCCAAGGGGGAGCACCCTTTTTAAACCCACGCCCCCACCCCCCAGGACCGAGCACAAGGCCCCAGGGTGGACGAGCCTTTTTGACAGCGAGGGCCGTTTTTAGCGGGCAAGCACCACACAAAAGCACGAGAGGAGAGAAAAAAGGAGTACGAAGCGGAGCTGCCATGAGAAAAAAAGGAACAGAGAAGCGAAGGAGAGCGAGAGGCAGAGAAAGAAACAAGGGCATTCAAGAAAAAGGCAAAGAGGGAAAACGAGGGGCAAGGAAGAGGCGCGAGACCTAGACTCCCAGCCAGGGCCTGGCGCAGAGGAGGCCGTTTGGAACGGGGCGCGGAGCAACGGGGGCTGACGAAGGGAAAAACGAAGGGCATGATCGCTCGGCGCTTGGTGCGTGGAGCACTGAAACGCATGTTATGATCTCATTCCCTGCGCTAATGAAGATTTGGGGAAGAGATGAGAGAGGGGGAGATTTTTCCCCATCTTTTTACAAACCCGCGGGAAAAGAGGAGAGGAGATAGAAGAGAGAGAGGATAAAAAGAGACGGGATTTGAGAGAAAAGGCCAGAGGGGGAGAGGGAGGGAGAAAGGAGAGAGAGAAGAGAGACGACAGAGAGAGAGAGAGTGGGTGTTGGAGAGAGGGGGGGGGAGAAAGAGAAAGAGAGAAGAGAGGGGGAGTGGGGCAAGAAAAGAGAGGGGGGGGGGGGAGAAGATAGACAGACAGTGAGAGAGGGGGGGGCAAGATAGTGAAGAGACAGAGAAAGAAAAAAAAAATTTTTGGCAGCGGAATCACGGAAAAATTTTTGCGTTTGCGTTTTGCCGGGGGCCCCCACCCAAACAGCCCCGCACCCGGTCGCTTTTCCCGCCCATTTAGCGTCTCTGTCTGTTGTTTACCCCGGGTCTCTCTCTCTCTCTCTCTCTCTCTCTCTCTCTCTCTCTCTCTCTCTCTCTCTCTCTTCTTCAATTTTTCTTCTACTATTACATTTTTCCCCCCTAGAGGTTTTTGACCGTAATGATTTGCTATTCCCATCCTTTTAAAACCCCGTTCTCCCTCCGCCTGTGGGGTTTTGACATCTGGGATGGATTCGTGACGCGATCTTTCGCGACCTCGCCTGGAAGGCCCTTTTTGCCCCCGTGAGGGGGGTCCCCCGTCCTCCACGATTTCCCTTTGCGTTGCCTCTGTTTTTAATCATATGAAAAAAACAATTTGACTTATATTCCATTTTAACAAAATGCCAACGCAGCCGTTTGCCATTTGTGCCCTCCCCCAGGCGCCAGGCAGCCCCCGCTCTCGCCAAGCCTGAGCAGCAGGGGCCGGCGGCTCGCGCTGTCGCCCACGGCCGGTTTTATGGTCGAGGGCTTTTTAGAAGGGAAAAAGACCTTGCGAAAAAACCCTTCCGGGGCTTTATGCAAGCACAGCGCGCAGCCCCCCGGCGAGCAAGAGCCAGCATGCGAAAGACAAAAACCCACAAATACACAGACAGACTGCAGCACCAGAGGCTGTGAAAGTCACGAGGATCAGCTAGAGAACACTACGCTATACACACACACCATACACACACACGTGGGAAACACACACACACATGCATACACAATTCTTTCCATTTAACGCACGCTCGGGCACAGGGAAATATTTACACACACACACACACAACACTCGCTCCTCAATCCTCATCACGCACATCATCACTCGTCAATACTCACTCACGACACCACCCCTCGCTCAATCCTCACTCAGCACTCCGCACACTCACCACTCCCTTCCCCCCTCACCACACTCCCCACTCACGCACTCGCTCAACACCACGCACTCACTCATCATCCTTTACTCATTTACGCACACCCCCACCCCCTGACTTACGCACTCACTCACCGTCACTCCTCACTTCCCCTTCATACTCACGCACTCCCTCCCTCCCCACCACTCATTTACGCACACCACCTGCTGACTCACGCATCATCACTCCCTCCCTCCCCACTCACTAGGGCACACTCACGCATCACTCACTCGCTCAATCACTACTCACTCATTCACGCACTCCCCCCCCCGCGCGACGGGATCCTGGGGCGGGAGGAGGAGGGCAAGGGAGGGCAAAGGGGGCAAGGGGGGGCGCCGGGGGGGCTCCTCCTGGCACAAAAGCCCCCTTTCCTGTGTCTGTGGACCCTTTATTACCTCATGCATGCGACTATATAGTACGTGGCTGACAAGTGAGTTTTAAAAGGGGAAGAAAAAAATCCCGGGCCTAAATATATTTATATATATAATAATATATATTATATATATAATATATATATAGTATATATATAATAATAAAAACAACGGGCCGCCCACGTTGATGAACCTTTGCGATAAAAATTAAGGAAATGAGAACTGAATCCGACTTACTAGCATTACTTGAGGAACTTTTTTTCATCAAATGGGATATTGTAGGACCGTGGGGTTTTAAAGGACTGGGCGAAGAACAGAAGATTTTTAAATGATGGAACGTGCTCTATTGGAGGGGTTTAAACCCCAGGGTAGCAAGCGGAATTTAGGGGGGCTTCTTAGTTCAAAAAGTTTAGAAAAGAATATCGTGGAACTATAGTATAAAACGAAAGAGGGGTTTCAGTAACAAAAAAACTAAACAATAGGTACAATTAAAAAATTGTTCGTTTGCCCAACCCTGCAGCCTGTGATGAAGAAATAGAGAGCTTTTGAAGATTTTCATTTAGCCAGCGAGAGAGTGAAACCCTTTTCACAAAATAATGGGGATTTTAATGCAAAAATAGGAAAAAGAAGTGGAGAAAAACCGAAATAGGGAATCACGGAATGGGTACTAGGAATGAGAGGGGACAAATGCTATTTGATTTGCGGGGGGCTCGATCCTCAAAATCATGAATACTTTTTTCGAAAAAAAGACGGAGCGGAAGGGATGGAAAATCGCCATCTGACACAAAAACAAATTGACTTATAATTAAAATGGGGCGCGATATAGTAAAAAATGTGGAATTTAAAAAAGAAATTTTGGCAGCGACCATAGAATGGTCAGAGGCCAAATTAAATTACACCTAGAAGGGGGAAAAGGAGTAAAAATATAAAAAAAACCACACCCAAAATTTTAGCTAACTTGAAGACCAGAGCGAAGAATTTAACCAACACCCAAAAACAGATATTCACTTCTTAGCGACGAAGTTTCCAACATGACCAAATCAACAAAAGCAATGACATAATAAAGGAATCTCCCACAGAAGTAGGCGGAAAAACGAAAAGCAAAGCCCCAGCAAGTTTCGGTGAAACAAAAGAGCTTAGCAAAAACGAGGGCATGAAAAATATCGTCATCAGGGACAAGATAAAAATTACCGAACTAACAAAGACTATAAATAAAAAGAAAAGGGAAGAGTAGGGAAAAATTCATCAATTGTATGCAATAAAAAAACCAGAGGAGAAGTAACATACAATGAGAATGAAATCATAAAAAATAGGGGAGGATTTTTACAGGGTTTATACAACTCAAATAAACAGCCAGGGGATAGAAGGAATGCGGAAAATAGAGACGTACCTAGATTACAACAGAAGAAAAAAAAAAAGAGCGTTTTAAGGAGAAGGAGGGAAATCACCAGGGAAGATGGAATTAGATAGAACTTGAATAGGCGGGAAAAAATTGAAAAAAAGGGAAAACCCAAATTTTTTAACAAATGCCTTATCAAGGGGGAAAAACTCCGAAGCAACAATTTTTTTGAACATAAAAAAGGGGTCAGAAAGGATCTAAAAAACTCCCCGAAAAATAAGCTTTTTTAAATACTACAAATTATCACAAAAATCATCACAACCGCATCTCTGCCCGTTGGATTCTAACTACCCTAAAAAAACAAGAGGCTTTCGCAGTGGATTTAAACAACAGACCACATCCAAGGGCCCCCCAAAAAAGGAAAAAAAAAAACGAAATAAAAAAACCCCTTGTATGGCATTCACGTTTACAAAAAGGGGCATTCGACTCGTAGAGACACCGCGTACTAGAAGCTATCCGAAAAAGGGAGAGAGGAGGTATTTGTAAAATACTGGAAGAAGACAAAGATGGGCAGCAACCACAAGCTCCACTCCGAAACCGACAAAAAACCAATTAAAAAAGGTGTTAGACGGGGCGATACCATTCCCCAAAATTTTACAGCTGTTTGAGGAAATATTCAAAAAGCAGAGGGGAAATGGAAAGGGTATCAAGATGGGAACGAAATCTAAAAAATCTAAGATTTGCAGTGATTTTGTTCTCTTCAGTGAATCTGCAAATGAAATGAGCAACTAAAAAGATCAAAAATAGAGAAAGTCGAAAATTGGACTTCAGTGAACAAAAAAAAAGAAAGATCATGTTCAACAGTAGATTTCAGTTCGAACAAATACAAGTACAAGGCAAAAGGTGCTAGAGGGTGGACAAGTTAATCCCCCAGGCAACTCGTACAGAAAAAACACATTAGCGAAGGGGAAAATTTGCGACGCATCAGTCTGGGCTGGAGGCCTTTGGCAGACACAGTAGCATACTAAGAGGTCTTGCCATTATGTTAAAAAAGAAAACCCTTTAACCAAGGTCTACCAGTTATGCCCAAAGGGATCAGAAAACATGGACTACAACCAAATTACGGGGAAGGAAAATAAAAAGGGCCCCTAGGAGGGAGGAAAGACTGTGGGGGAATTCCCCTAAGAGTAGGAGGGGAAGGGGCGCGTGGATCAGGGAACAGACAAAAATAGAGAATACGCGAGCAAAAAAAGAAAAAGTGGCAATGGAAGGTCAAACACGGAGACAGGAAACAGATGGACAAAGAATGTAACAAAAAGGGTAATAGATAATATAAAGAGACGAAATAACGAAATTGGGGGGCCGAGACTGGAAAAAAAAACACAAGACAGCAAATTTGGAAAAGATTGGGGGGAGGCCTAGTAGCAGGGACTGACCAGGTGATGAGGGATATATATATATATATTTAATAATATAATTATATATATATATATTAAAAAATTATAATAGAATAATATTTTTTTCTTATCTTTTATTACCTTTTTATTTTTCAAAAAAACCTTTCACTCCACTGCAGGAAAAGGGCCTCTCTCAATTACTAGAGAGGTAATTTATAGCAGTCCCCCACCCTTGCTGATTTGGGTGCCCATTCCAATCAAAACCCCGGTTTGTGCCACGGCGGCGACTTCCCCACGAACCTGCGTTTGACTTTTCAAGTATAATATATATAAAAAAATAATATATAATATATATTATATATAAATAAAATAATATTATATATAATGGAAGTCCGGGCGGGAGGCCCTTTGAGATCTCTAGCGCCAGAGCGCGCCGCGGCGGATGTGGGGAATCCGGCGTCGCAAAACGCACAAGGTTTGTGTCCGTCAGGGTATCGAGGGGGGAAAAGATATAAAAAAGATAATCGGTTTTTGTGGGGGAGAGTAAATAGAGAGCCGGGTTTTTTTTCTAAACCGCAAGTGTAGCAAGCATCGGATGCGAGAAAGTCATGCGTATTAAAGTTTTCGCCCCTGACTCATTTAAAATTTGGAAATATGCAAAGGGTTTTTACGAGAGGTTTATTACGCTTGGGCGCAAACCTGGAACGAAATTTGTTTAAACAGAGTATATGAGTATCTCTCTACCTTTACCACATTTTCCTTTTTTTTTAACTGAAACTACAAAATTTTAAGTTTGGTTGAATCCCAAAAAAAATTCACGGTTTCGAAATAACCTGCAAATGTGTGTTCCCTTTTTTAAAAAAGATGAAAAATTTATCGGTTTATCTGGATCGCACACACACCCCAGACACACTCACACACAGACCGCGCACACACACACCCCCCACACCACAAACCCACGCACACACCACAAACAATATTTTTACTTATATAATTTCATATATGATTGTATGACACCCAACACAAACACACACACCACACACACACCACACACACACACACACATTATTTATATATATATATAAAAATAAAAATATATATATATAATATATAATAATGTGTGTGTGTGGTGTTGTATGTGTGTGTGCGTGGGTGTGGATGTGGTGTTTGTGTGTTGGGATGGATATGTATTAAAAAATTTAATATAATATATACATAATTTTAAAATATTTTATTATAATTTAAAATATATAATTTATATAATATAATAAAATTTCCCTTGCTTTGTTTTCATTTTAAATCCTACCCAGAAGGAGGGAAAAGGAAAGGGAAGAGAAGGTCGAAAGAAAAGGAGAAGAAAGGAGAGGGAAAAAAAATTTCTCTCTTTGCTCTCTCTCTTCCTCTCTCCCTCTTAAATATATTATATATATATATAAAATAATATATTTATTATATAATATATATATATTTTTTATTATATTTTTTTTTTTTTTTTTTTTTTTTTTTTTTTTTTTTTACGGAGGTTGATGTTTTAGCCGCCCCTGGTACAGATGTACTTAATTGTAGTTTTATGTTTGAGCTCTTTGGGTGAGTACGTGGAGGGTCCCCCCGTTATAATATATATATAATATAAATATATATATATATATATATATATATATAATATATATAATATATATACCTCAGGGGTTTTTAGGCACTGGCCCGGAGCCTCCGCCCTGACTATGATTTTCTTAAAGTATCGAGGAAAAAAAATAAAACTACGGGCGAAATAACCAAAGCTTTTTTAAAAAACGGGTTTAAATAGGCCTGCAAATTTAGATAGATACATGTTTAGGAGAAAAGGCGAAATACAAGAATATTTTTGTTGAATAATACCTGTTACCTTTTTCACAAAAAAAAAATACTATATGAGCACTCTTTATTTTTTACAATGTATGATTAATTTTCATAAATTTCTTTTTGTTGTTTACGGGCTTTGTGGACTTTTATTGAAAAAGATTGTTTTTGAAAAGGGAATGTTAGGCGAGTTGGCTTGTTGTGTTATTACAAACACTTAGCCCCCACATGTGTTTTCCTCTCGTTAATTCAAAAGGGAACCCATTTTTCAGTCAAGTCCCCCCCTTTTACCAGATGTTCACGGGGTCCCGTCATTTCTAATACAGGAAAAGACTTTGGTGATGTGGGAGCCTTTTCAGGGAGGCGCCTCGAGGCCGTTTCCGGGAAATAAATACTTTTTTGTTGGGCGCGAGGCCGTGGAAAAAATTTAAAAAGGGGTCAGAACAACACCCTGGGGATGTCGGCAGAAGAGGCGTTGGAACCAAGGATGTCCTTTCCCCGTCCGGGGGGGAAGAGAAACTCGTCCTCCGAGCCGTGGCAGCAGGGGGGCAGACGCCCTCTCCCCTCGTGGCGGAGAGACCTTTGGGGGCCGAAAATTGGCCCGGCCGTCCCCCAGGGGGGGTTGGCGGCGTGGGGTTTCCCGCAGCCCCCCTTTGGGGAGCAGCCTTCGTCTCGACAGTTCCCGGCTGGGGATACCCCGGGCCCATTTCGACATTTGATTAGGGGCGTAATGCAAGGCCTAGCGCCCCCGCCCCCCCCCAAGGACCCAAATCAACTTTTGCCCCCCAAAATTTAAACCCTTATAGCTCTATTAGCAGACCAGAGATGAAGCAGAATGCTTGTTTTTTTTAAGCCTGGTGACATCGCCATCAAAGCTGCTTTATCACCCGTGAACGAGATTTAAGGTTTTGCTAGGGACAACCTCGTTTTGTGTCGAACAATAACACATTTAGAGCATGAACAGGACAAGGAGCATTATAAAATCTTGTCAAACTGCTATCAAAAGCATAGTAGACGCATCCCAATTTAATTCTAAACTTTAAGAAAAATTCTTTCTTTCTTCTTTAAAGGGAGGTTATGCTGAGCCGGTGGTCCAGATGATACTTAGTTTTTAAAGTTTGTCTCTTGGAGTGAGTGTGGAGGGTCCCCAGTTTCCTTTTCCCCGGAAGGTGCCGGTTTACCTTTTAGGTAATATTTTCTCTATTTATCCGGGCTTGGGGACCAGCACTTTACTTTGGGGGGCTTGGGCCCCCCAGTGGCAGGTAGGCAATCGAGGTGAAGTTCCGGGCCCCGGGAAAAACGCCCCGGCGGTGACTCGAACCTCGAAAAATCGTTGCCGTTGTGAGTCGGTTGATATTCTAACCATTCGGCCATCGCGGCCCCGCGTCATGGGGTTTCATGATTTCTTGGGAAAATTTGAGCGGTGGTTGTTTTCCCTTCCCCCGGTTTTTTTTTTTTTTTTTTTTTTTTTTTTTTCGAGTCACCATTCTATTTACCCCGGATGCTGGGTGGCTTGGCCACCCAGGGCTAGGGAGGCAACGAGGTGAAGTTTTTTGCCCCAAGGGGAAAAAACGCCCCGGCCGGTGATCGAACCCCCAACTCAGATTCCCGTGTGACAGTTTGAGTCCGATGCTCTAACCATTGACCACCGCGGCCCAAAGACTTCTAGTTAGGGTAAAATTGGTGTGGAAAGTTCAGGGATTTTACAATCTTACAGACACGGTGGTGGAAAAACCCAAAAACTGGCGCAGTGGCTACATTAGCGCTCCTCTGAGTGTTATAAAAGAGTAAAAGATTGGACTCCTGGAGTTCCCCCAAGGACCAATGCTCAAACCAAACACATCTGGAAATCTAAGGCAGAAATGCCAATCGGTTAGTCGGGGACCAAAAAAATTCGCCAGTCTCGGTGGGAGCTTAAAATCCCCAAAAACAAAAGCACGGTTACCTCCCAGTAAAAAATTTGGGATTCTACAAATTTTTAGAAGTGTAGAAATTATAAAAAAACTACACACTATGACAATCAGGTTCATGAAAAACCGTTTTCTACTTGGTAGAGCGACTAGCATTAAAAACCAAACCCTAGAAATAAACAAAACGGGCTCGGGGAGAGAATTCCTACGTAGCAACAAGGGTTATTTAAAATTTTGGAAAGCAAAACCCGAGCTGTCCCCATGTCAGCACAACAAATAATATCAAATTTTTTTCATTCCGTTTACAAAGCCGTGAAAACCCGGGAATTACTAAAAAGGGAAGTTGAAAACCGGGGTGGTTTGGGCGGATTAAATCAAAAGCCCACAAAAAACAGTAATTCCCCAATAAAAAAAAAAGACAAAAAATTGAGAAAGAATCAATTCAAAGCTAGAGTTTCTTAGCACCCCTAAAGGTGTGGGGACCCGGGGCCCCTGGTAATGTAAAATATTTGTTTTTATCAACGAAACGTTTTTTGTTCTACAATAAGAAAAAACAAAAAGGTTTGCCAGTCGTGTTTTTGAAATATATTTAAAATCTCCCGGGATTTTTTAGTTTGCGTAAAGTTCGTGAAATTTTAAAAGCCCCGAGCACGATTTATCATGTTTCAGAGACTTGGAATTGAGGGCTAGGTCCTTTTCTAAGAGATGTTGAGTGAAAAATTTGATTTTAGAGGGAAAATTTTTTGGGAAGTAATCTAATTATTTTTCTTTCAAAATAATAAAAAAGTAAAATTGACATAGATATCCTAATTTGGAAAACGATTTTGAGAGACCATCTCCGATCGATAAATTCCCTTTTGGGAAAACGATGCCTAAGGGGTATTGGCGAGATATTTAAGCGAGCCGTTTTCACTGAGTAAAAGAACGCCGTGAGAAGGTAATTTTCCCGAATTTCCCCTTTGATAGTACTGAGGGATTATTGTAATGCGTTGCGAAAGCACAATTAGCGACCTGGCAACCCCCCGAGTGTGGGTGGGGGGGGCCCCGCAAGGCGGAGGGGGGGTGAAGGGTTTTAAACAGAGCCCGGGAAGGGGGTGACGTCCTGCCAGCAGTGCCCGCCTCTCATCATGCCCGTGCAAACCCAGGGGTGCGGGGAGTTAGGAGACTCAGCCGGCGGGTTTTTTCCCAAAGGAGGGGAATATGATTTGCAGGGGACATGGAAATCGAAAAAATTTCTCTAAAGCGTCTATATCTCTGTGTTTCAATTTCTTTGTTAGGGTTTTCGTTTTTCAGAAATGTTTTTTTAAAA
>NC_051426.1:23097830-23116242 GCF_015228065.2 Penaeus monodon
TTAATTTTGGTTCTTATTTTTAATATAAAATTAAAAATTTCAAATATTTTTAATTCTTTTTTTATTGATTTTTATTATTATTATAAATGATTTATATCTTTTTAAATAATGTTTATATAAATTTCAATTGTCTTTTTTAAATATTCCCATTAAATTAACCCAAAAAAAAAAAAAAAAAAAACCATAAAAAAAAAAAAAAAAAAAAAAAAAAAATTTAAAATTATATTATAAAAAATATATATATATATATATTAATATATATATATATATATAATTATATTCATATATATATTATTAAATATTTTGTTATTATATTTTATATATATTATATTATATATAATAATTATATTATATATATTATATAATATATTTTATTAAATTAAAAATTATATAGTTTTGAAATATTATTATATATATATTAATATATTTTTTATTTTGAAATTTTTTATTAATTTTATTAATAATTTTTACATCATTTAAATATATTTTTAAATATATTAAAATATATTTTATTATATATATATATATATAATGCCTAATATATTAATTTTTTAAAAATATTTTTAATATATATTTTATTATATATTTTTGTATGTATTTTACTGCATTTAAAATAATTATTATTATTTAATATATTTTATATATTTATTTTATATATTTGTGTATGTGTGTTGTGTGGGTGTGTGTGGTGTGTGTGTGTGTGTGTGTGTGTGTGTGTGTGGTGTGTGTTGTGTGTGTGGTTTTGTGGGGGTGGCGGTGTTTGTGACCCCTTTTAAAGATGGAAAACTTGGGACCAGCACAGTAACCAGATTTGAGTAAAAAGGGCATCTGATTAAAAGAAGGGAGTGATGGCACCGTTATGGCACCTTTTCCGATGAGGAGGGGCTGAGTTTGAAAATGAAAGATGCAACGGGAAAAAAAAACGACCGAGGTCAATAATTTAATTAGAAAAGCGATCTTTGGTTAATCCCTCTGTCGAAACGTCTTTCCAATACGACACTGGAGGAAACTCACGGAAATCCTAGAACGACGGAATTTTACACAAGTCTGATCCCCCCCCCCTTCCCCTTCCCAACCCCCAATAACCGGCATTTTCCCCCTCCTCCGTTCGAGGTCGCTAGCCAATTCCGGACGATGACCAAAGGTGCATACATACATCTCCATATTCCATACACACACACATACATACACGAAAACAAATTTTAAATATAGATAGATTATATACGTATATATATATATAATATATATATATATATAATATATATATAATATTAAAATACACATATATGTATAATGAATCACTTATAGTATATGTAGAATATATATATTTATATTATATATATATTAATTTTATATAACATATATATTATAATATTATATATTTATATTTATAAAATTTTAAAATATATAATATTGTAGTGTTTGTGTGTGTGTGTTTTGTGGTGTATCAATATATATACATAATATGTAATTTTTTATTATAGATTTTATATATTTAATATAATATATATATTTTAAAAACACAACACCCACACAACCCCCACCACACAATAGATAAATATATTATATATATATATAATATATATATATTTTAAAATATTTTATATATTATTTAATATATAATTTTATATTATAATTAATAAGTATATATTTGTGGGGGTGTGTGTTGTGTGTGTGGGGTGTGCGTGTGTTGTGTGTGTGTGTGGGTTTGGTGTTGGTTGGTTGTGTGTGTGTGTTGTGTGTGTGTGTTTGTGTTGTGTGTTATCATACAAAATTATAATATAATATATATTTAAATATTAATTTTGTTTGGTGTGTGTGTGTGGGGTGTGTGTGTGTGTGTGTGTGTGGTGTGTGTGTGTGGTGGGGGTGTGTATGGGGGTGTGTGTGTGTGTTGTTATATATTTTATTATTTATATATATATATTTATATTATTATATAAAAATATATGACGAAAAACCCCCACGCAAAACTAGATTTATTTAAAGATTCTTGGATTTTTCTACATAGTTCTACACCGAAGAGTGTTTTTAACATTCATATAAACATACATTTTAAAATTATATATATAATATATAATTATTATATATGATATATATATATATAATATATTAATATTTTTTATATAAAAAATAGATTAAATAATTTAAAATTTATAATAATATATTAAAATATAATATATATATAATATTGTATTATTTAAAAATTTTATTTATTAATATATATTATAATATATTAATATAAAATATATATATTATTTTATTATTATATAATATTATTTATATTTATTATATATATTTTTTATATATAATATATACAGAAAAACCCCCAGCGCAAAAGCTAGATTTTTTTAATTTTGAATTGCCATTTTTTTTTTTCTACCCCCCCAAAAATATACTATCCATTACCACACCACACCACCAAAACACACACATACACACCCACACACGCACACACACATACCACACACACACACACACACATAGATAGATAATATATATATATATATATATATATATATATAGATATATCAGGATATTATGTGTGTTGGTGATGTGGGTGGGTGTGTGTGTGTGTGTGGTGTGTGTGTGTGTGTATCATACAAGCTATAGTATCATATAAGTATAAATATGTGTTTGTGTGGTGTGAGTGTGGTGTGTGTGGCGTGTGTGTGTGCGCGTGTCTGTGGTGAGTGTGTCTGTGTGGGTGTGGATCCAGATAAACCTGATAGACTTGGCAGTTCCTAGTTAAAAACCAATGGAGACACACATTTGCAGGTTATTTTTCCCCCCCCCCCCCCCCCCCCGAAAACCGTGAATCTTTTTGGATTCAACCAACTTTAAATGTGTCGTTTCAGTAAATAAAAAAGGAAAATGTGGTAAAGGTATGAGCGCTACTCATATACTCTGTTTAACAAAATCTCGTCCAGGTTTGCGCCAGCAAGGTAATAAAAAGGCTCTCGTAGAAACCTGGCAATATTCCAAGCTCTTAAATGTAGTCAGCGTCGCAAACTTTAATACGCATGACATTTCGCATTCCGATGCTGCTACACTGATCGGTTAGAAACAACGAGTCACTATTTAACTCTCCACCACAAAGCGACCGATTATCTTTTGTTATATCAATATTATCCGCCCTCGATGACACTCGACGGACACCAGACCTGTGTGCGTTCTTGCGACACCAAATTCCCCACACTCCGCCGCGGCGCTGCTGCGCTGCTAGAGATCTGCGAAGACTAGCCTCGCCCGGGACTTCCATATATATATATATATATATTATATATATATATATATATATATAATATATATATATATATATAATATACTTGAGAAGTCAAACGCAGGTGTCGTAGGGGAAGTCGCCGCCGTGGCACAAACCGCGGTTGATTAGGAATGGCATCCAATCATGCAAGGGTGGCACTGCTATATAACCTCTCAGTAGTGAATTGAGAGAGGCCTATGTCCTGCAGTGGAGTGAATGGTTGTTGAAAAAATAAATAGGTAAATAAATAGATAAGAAAAGAATACATATATGTATATATATATATATATATATTATATATATATATATATATATAATATATATATTCATCATCATCAGCCTGGGTCAGTCCACTGCATGACGTAGGCCTCTCCCAATCTTTTCCAACTTTGTCTGTCTTGTGTTTTTTGTTTCCAGTCTCGGCCCCCCAATTTCGTTATTTCGTCTCTTTATATTATCTATTACCCAGTCTGTTACATTCTTTGTCCATCTGTTATCCTGTCTCCGATGTATATGACCTGTCCATTGCCACTTTTTCTTTTTGATGCTCGCAAGTATATCTTCTATTTTTGTCTGTTCCCTGATCCACGTCGCCCTCATCCTATCTCTTAGGCTAATTCCCAGCATCAGTCTTTCCATCCCTCTCTAGGCACTTATTAGTTTCCTCTCCAGTAATTTGGTTGTAGTCCATGTTTCTGATCCATAGGTCATAACTGGTAGAACACATTGGTTAAAGGCTTTTCTTTTTAAACATAATGGCAAAGAACCTCTTAGTATGCTACTGGTCTGCCAAAGGCGCTCCAGCCTAGACTGATGCGTCGCTAAATTTCCTCTTCGCTAGATGTGTTTTTCTGTACGAGTTGTCCTAGGTATATATACTTGTCCACTACCTCTAGCACTTCGCCTTGTACTTGTATTTGTTCGAACTGAACTCTACTGTTGAACATGATCTTAGTCTTTTTCTTGTTCATCTGAAGTCCAATTTCAGACTTTCTCTATTTAGACATTTATTAGTTGCTGCATTTCATTTGCAGATTCACTGAAGAAAAACAATATCATCTGCAAATTTTAGATTGTTTAGATATTCGTTTTCCTATCTTGATACCTTTCCATTCCACTCTAGCTTTTGAAATATTTCCTCAAGACAAGCTGTAAACAGTTTTGGTGAGATGGTATCGCCTGTCTAACCCCCTTTTTTTAAAATTGGTATTTTGTCGGTTTCGGAGTGGAGCTTGATGGTTGCTGTCCCATCTTTGTACATATCTTCCAGTATTTTACAACATACCTCCTCTACTCCCTGTTTTCGGATAGCTTCTAGTACTGCTGGTGTCTCTACAGAGTCGAATGCCTTTTCGTAATCGATGAATGCCATACATAGGGGTTTCTATATTCGTTTATTTTTTCCTTTATTTGGGGTGAGCGTGTGGATGTGGTCTGTTGTTGAGATCACTGCGAAACCCTGCTTGTTTTCTAGGCTAGTTAGAACCAGACGGTCAGAGATGCGAGTTGTGATGATTTTTGTGAATAATTTGTAAGTAGCTGAAAGGAGGCTTATTTTTCGGTAGTTTTTTAGATCCTTTCTGACCCCTTTTTTATGTATCAAAATAATTGTTGCATTCGGAGTTTTCCCGTTGATAAGGCATTTGTTAAAAAGATTGGCTAGTTTCACTGTTGCAATTTCTCCTGCATCTATTACAAGTTCTATACTAATTCCATCTTTCCCTGGTGATTTCCCTCTCTTCATGCCTTAAAGCGCTCTTTTTATTTCTTCTGTTGTAATGCTAGGTACGTCTCTATTACCGCATTCGCTTCTATCCGTGGCTGTTCATTTGAGTTGTATAGATCCCTGTAAAAGTCCTCCACTATTCTTATGATTTCATTCTCATTGTATGTTACTTCTCCATCTGGTTTCTTTATTGCATACAATTGATGAATTTCCGTACATCTTCCCTTTTCTTTTTATTTATAGTCTTTGTTAGTTCGGCTAATTCTATCTTGTCCCTGATTGACGATATTTTCATGACCCTACGTTTTTGCATAAGCTCTTTAGTTCTACCCAGAACTTGCTGGGCTTTGCTTGACGTTCTTACCGCCTACTTCTAGTGCAGATTCCTTTATTATGTCATTGAACTGTTTGTTGATTTGGTCAATGTTGAGATCTTCGTCGCTAAGAAGTGAATATCTGTTTTGGATGTTAAGGTTAAATTCTGTCGCTCTGGTCTTCAAGTTAGCTAAATTTGGCTGTGGTTTTCTTATGAGTTTACTCCTTTCCCTTCTGAGGTGTAATTTAATTTGGCCTCTGACCATTCTATGGTCGCTGCCAACATTTACTTTATTAATAACTTCCACATTTTTTACTATATCGCGCCTATTTGAAATTATGAAGTCAATTTCGTTTTTGATGTCAGATGGCGACTTCCAAGTCCACTTCCGCTCCCGTCTTTTTTTGAAGAATGTATTCATGATTTGAGTGATCGAGCCTCCGCAAAATCAACTAGCATTTGCCCCCTCTATTCCTAGTACCTATTCCGTGATTCCCTATTGCGGTTCTCCTACTGTCTTTTTACCCATTTTTTCATTAAAATCTCCCATTATATTTTTGAATGGGATTTCACTCTCTCGCTGGCTAAAAAGAACATCTTCATAGAAGCTCTCTATTTCTTCATCACTATGGCTGCAGGTTGGAGCATAGACGAACAATTTTTAAGTTGTACCTATTGTTTAGTTTTATTGTTACTGAAGCCACTCTTTCGTTTATACTATAGAATTCCACATATTCTTTCTAAACGTTTGTGAAAATAAAAAGCCCACCCCTAATTCCTGCTTGCTACCCTGGGGTTACCTCTCCCAAAAGAGCACGTGTCCATCATTTAGTATCTTCTGTTCTTCGCCTAGTCTTCCCAACCTCACAGAGTCCTACAATATCCCATTTGATGAAAGAAAAGTCCTCAAGTAATGCTAGTAAGTCGGGTTCAGTTCTCATTGTCCTTATATTTTATGCGCAAAGGTTTATCAACGTGGGGCGGCCTGTTGTTGTAATATTATATATATATATATATTATATTTTATATATATATATATATATATATATATAAAATATATATATATATTATATATATGGCCCGGCATGTTTTCTTCCCTTTAAAGCATCACTTGTCAGCCACGTACTATATAGTCGCATGCATGAGGTAATAACGTGATCCACAGACACGAGGCACCGTGGCCGCTTTTGTAGCCAGGGAGTGAGACCCTCCCCGGCGCCCCCCCTTGCCCCCTTCGCCCTCCCTTGCCCTCCTCCTCCTGCCCCAGGTATCCCGTCGCGCGAGGGAGGGGGAGTGCGTGAATGAGTGAGTGAGTGATTGAGCGAGTGAGTGAGTGCGTGAGTGTGCGTAAGTGAGTGAGTGAGGGAGGGAGTGAGTGAGTGCGTGAGTCAGCGGGTGAGTGAGTGTGCGTGAATGAGTGAAGGAGTGAGTGAGTGAGTGCGTGAGTGATTGAGCGAGTGCGTGAGTGAGTGAGTGTGCGTGAGGGAGTGATTGAGAGAGCGAGTGTGTGTGTGTGTGTGTGTGTGAATGAGTGTCTGTGTCCGTATGCGTGCGTGTAAATGAGTAAGAATGTGTGTATGCATGTGTGTGTGTTTCCACGTGTGTGTGTATGTGTGTGTGTGTATAGCGTGAGTGTATCTCTAGCATGATCCTTCGTGACTTTCTACAGCCTCATGTGTGCATGCATGTCTGTCTGTGTATTTGTCGGTTTGTCTTTCGCATGCTGGCTCTTGCTCGCCGGTGGCTGCGCGCGTGTGCTTGCATGCAAGTCCGGAAGGTTATCAGCAAGGTCTATTTCCTTCTAAAAAGACCTCGACCATGAAACCGGCCGTGGGACGACAGCGCGAGCGCGCCGGACCCTCTGCATGCTCGAGGCTTGGCGAGAGCGAGGGCTGCCTGGCGCCTGTGGGATGGCAACTAATGGCGAAACGGCTGCGTTGGCATTTTGTTAAATAGGAATATAAGTCGAATTGATTTTTCATATGATTCAAAACAGAGGCAACGCGAATGGAATGCAGTGGGAAGGACGCGGACACTCATCACGTGGGCAAGAAGGGCCTTCCAGGCGAGCGTCGCGAATAGATCGCGTCACAGAATCCGATCCGCAGATGATCGAAACCCACAGGCGAGAGGGAGAACAGGGTTTTAGGATCGGAATATGCAAATCAATATAGCTGGTCTAAACCTCTAGATGGGAAAATGTAGATAGATAGACAGAAAAATTGAGAGAGAGAGAGAGAGAGAGAGAGAGAGAGAGAGAGAGAGAGAGAGAGAGAGAGAGAGCCGGGTAAACAAACAGACAGAGACAGCTAAATGAGGCAGAGAAGCGACCGAGGTGCGGGAGCTGCTTGGTGGCGGCGCCGCGCAAAACGGCAGACGCAGCAAAATGTTCCGTGATTCCGCTGCCACAAGTGATTTGTTTCTTTCTCTGTCTCTATCTATCTATCTTGCCCCCCCTCTCTCTCACTGTCTGTCTATCTATCTCCCTCCCCCCCCCTCTCTTTCTTGCCCACACTCTCTCTCTCATTCTCTCTCATTCTCTTTCTCCCCCCCCCTCTCTCACACACACACTCTCTCTCTCTCTGTCGTCTCTCTCTCTTTCTCTCTCTCTCTCTCTCTCTCTCTCTGGCCTCTTTCTCTCTATCCCGTCTCTCTTTATCCTCTCTCTCTGTCTATCTCTCTCTCTCTCTTTCCCGCGAGGATTGTCAAAAGATGAGGAAATCTCGCCTCTCTCAGTCTGCTTCGCCAATCTTCATTAGCGCAGAGGAGATGAGATCATAACATGCGTTTCAGTGCTCTCACGCACCAAGCGCCGAGCGATCATGCCCTTCGATTTTCCCTTCGTCAGCACCTCCGTTGCTCCGCGCCCTGGTGCCAACGGCCTCCGTCTGCGTCCAGGCCCTGCGCTGGGAGTCTAAGGATCTCGCGTCCTCTTCCTTGCCCCTCGTCTTCCTCTTTGCCTTTCTTCTTGAATGTCTTGTTTCTTTCTCTGCCTCTCGCTCTCCCTTCGCATTCCTCTGTTCCTTTTTTTTCTCATGGCAGCTCCGCTTCGTACGTCCTTTTTTCTCTCTCTCTCTGTGCTTGTGTGTGTGTGCTTGCCTGCATAAAGCGGCCATACGCTGTCAAATGTGCTCGTCCACCCTGGGGCTTGTGCTCGCGTCCTGGGCGTGCGTGGGCGTGGTTGAAAGGATGCTCTCTTGGAGAAGTGAAATCCGCTGCAATATGTGCTTGCAATGTGTTTCCACTCAAGCACCTACTCATGTGCTCAGTCCCCGAGGAGCCATTTAGCAGACTGATTGAGGTCTTGAGATCTTTTTAAAGGCTATAACTATTGGTGCTGTAAGATGAACTAAAAGGGGGGAGGAGGAGGAGGATTCCTTAGGTTAAGGAGGGGAAGGGAAGCTATGGTAGCTGTTGTCATGACTGCTGGCCTTTTGTTATTGCAGTTCTATCAACAATGCAAATGATGATTTAAACCAGAAAAATATTTGAGTCAAGGCAAACAGACAAACAGGGCGAGCCAGTGGGTTCGAAAGGTACAGAGGCAGCGCCCGCGTGTTTGGGAACCAGCGAGGGCTGGCGGGGAAACCAAGGCTAGAGTTGCAGAAGTATTCCACGCACTTCACGAAAACAAGAAATGTATAGATACATACATCACACACACACACATATAGGTATATATACATGTGTGTGCGTGCGTGCGTGTTTTTGAAAGATAGCCACCTTTAAAACCTCTGTGTACAGAAAACTTACTTTCACTGGTCTTGGTTTAATTCATTTATCCTTCTTACCTATGTGTTTAAAGTTAATGCAATCAGAACATTGTTGCACAGATGTTTCCAAATCTGTTCAGATTGGCATTCTATAAACCGAGAAATTTAGTTCCTAGAAAACTTTTTTTTGAAAAACAAATTCCCTGTGGCTGTCATTCAAAAACAGATAAGAATGTTTTTAAATAAGATGCTCTGCCCAAAACCAATGAATTGCAATGTGCCTCGGGATATCCGATACCTTTAGCTTCCGTACTAAGGTCACACAAGTTTTGTCTAACGGAAAGAACTACAGAAACTGCTTAATCACCATTTCCCACAAATCAGTATCAGAATGATCTTCACTAATTCAAGGACTATTCGTTCGTTTTTTTCCGACAAAACATTCTGTTCCTAAACATCTCTGTTCAACCGTAGTCTATTCATGCAAGTGTTCTAGCTGTAACGCTAGATATATAGGTTCAACAACAAGGAATCTAATGATGAGATATTGTGAGCATAATGGGGTCTCTTATCGGACATTACGTCCACTATCCTCTCCAACTTACTGATTAATTCGAGATCACTCTCTTAAATAGAATGCAATAAAATTAGATGACTTCACAATATTGAGGAAAGCAAATGATGTAAATCACCTAAGAATTTTAGAATCATTATTGATTAAGGAAATAAAACCAAAGATAAACAACAGTGAAAAATCAGCTACTCTCTATACTTTGAAATAATTTGCACACGTTACCCCCCCCCCCACCCTCACTCACCATACCACGGAACACCAGGCTTTTCAAAATCTCTGAAAAATGTCGTGACGCCAAATGACCAGTCACATACTCTACTTTCCCCCTATGAGAAAAACGAAGAAAAAATTTTTTTATTTGTTTAGTGTAGTTTTTCTCGCATTTTTATTTTTAAAATTGTGTTGCGGGTATTTTGTTTTTTTTTTTTCGCAAATTATATATTCGTATTTGTCTCTTGAAATGGATTTGGATGGACCAGTTTGAGTCCGAAAGCTCAATGAAGAAATGCGATGATGGGGTTTTTTCCTGCCCCTGGCCCTCCATTTAAATATATATATATATAATAATATAATTATATATATATATTTTAATATTATATATATAATTATAAGGGGGTTTGGTGTGTGTGTGTGTGTGGTGGTGTGGTGTGGGTGTGTGTGTGTGGGGGGTGTGTTTGTGTGTGTGTGGTGTGTGTGTGTTTGGTGTGGTGTGGTTGTGTAGCGTATGTATGTTATATATATATATATTAATATATATTATAATAATATATACATATACAAAATAAATATATATATATAATATAAAAATTTTAATATAATGTGTGGTGTTGTGGTGGTGTGTGTGTGTGTGTTGTTTTGGTTGCGTGTGTGTTGTGTGCTGGTGTGTGTGGTGTGGTGTGTGTGTGTGGTATGTGTGTTTTGGGTGTGATGTATATATATGTGTGTATTATTATTTATATATTATAATATTATATATATATATATAAATGTTGTGGGTAACAATGATGCTAATAACAAAATAAAAAAAATAATATACTAATGAAGACAAAATACTTAAAATGATAAAATAAAAAAAAAGGAAAAACATAACAGTAATCGTATTTATATCAAATGATGGGCCTAAGTTTTTCTGTTTTTCCCAAATCGACGAAATTTTGAGCGCAACCGAGCAAGGGCCCCGTTTTTTTACTCCTTGAAGGTAAAGCTTTTCAAAAAACCCACTTTTTTTTGAACGTGGCAGTCTTTTGTTTTCAAATTCGTTCTAATAGCGCGTTTCTGGTGGGGGGGAGGGGGGAGGGGGAGGGGAGGGGGAGTATGTTTGCGTGAAGGTGACACTTTCCTCTACGCATCTTTCATGTAGGGTGTATTTTTAAAATATGATTACATATACTGTGCACAGAGCATAGAAAGGGACCTGGACCTGGCGGCCCCGGTCGCTTGCGAGTGTGTGGACCTTGCTGCGTTTCCCCGCGACCCTACCGCGAGAGATCGCAGAAGGGAAGGAAGGAAGATAAAATCTTGATAAGATGATTACGATGGTGGTGTGACATGATAAAAATGATATATAAAAATTTGATAACATAAAAATAAAATACCCAAAACAATAATAATGTTTATAACGGTAATAAAAATACTAGAAAAAGTAATGTAATAAAACCACAAAAGGAATACTACTACTATCTAATGTAATAAAAATGAGATAATAGCAAAACGATAGTAAAAATGATAAGAAAATAATAACAAAAACGAAATGAAAATTTATATAAAAATGATAATCTACAATAATGAAAATATAATAAAAAGGGAAAAAAACCATAACAAAAAAAACAAAAAAAAACATACTAGTTATAGTAAAAATACGATGAAAAATAATGATAATGATAAAAGTTCATGAAAATGATTATAAAATAACTAAATACCAATGCTGATCCCGCTAAGAATGGAAAATGAAATGATACAAAAGGGACAAAATGTAATAATAATGAATAAAAAGGATAAAAAATAAAACGATAAAATGTAACTGGTAATTTTAATAAAATGACAAAAAAAAGGAAAAAATATAACAGTGATAGTAAAAAGTAAAAATGATAAAAAATACAACACTAAAAATATTAATATAACAAAAACAATGATATTGATAATAATAATAAAATAATAAAAATAAATAAAAAATAATAATAATAAGATAAAATAAAATAATAATAAAAATGATAATTATTATATTTATTGTTATTCCTATTGTTATAATAGAGAGATATAAGAGAGAGAGAGAGAGAGAGAGAGAAAGAGAACGAGAGAAAGAGAAGGACAGGAGAGAGAGAGAGGGGAAGAGAGAGAGGAGAGGAGGAGAGAGAGAGAGAGAGAGACGAGACGAAAATTAGGGGGGGGGGGGGAAAAGAGAGAAAGAGAGAGTGCCCAATTTTTCCCCTCTTTATAAAATCATTAATTTCATTTAATAAAGGTTTCTTATTATTTTTTTTAAATTTTTCAGATATCTGGCAAACCTTTTTCTTTTATTACCCTTGGGGAATAGATTGCTTCGGGGAATAGAAAATTTTGTCATTTTAAAATTATATTTTTTTAAAATATATGTATTAAAATTAAATCAATCAAAAAAAAAACTTTGAAAATTTTGAATCGAAGCTCGATGTAGTGCAGGCCTTATCCAGCAGGGTCAAGCGGTCCATGTCAAAGGGGGGGCCGGGGTCGCAGCCCGAAGAAGTACGGGGGGATAATTAGGACCGGACGACACACCCCAGGGTAAATACCCCAGGGAAATGCCTAGGGGGATAGCCACAAACAAGTGAAGGTTTTTTTACTCAAAAAAATTTTGGAAAGCTGCAATAAGAACCAGGGGAAAAAGAAATAAATCATCACTTCATAAATAAAGTTTTTTACTTGCTATCACTTATGAAATTAATTTTTTACAAAATTTTAAATTTCAAAAGAGTAAAATAAATTTATAATTACTTAAAATGTGTTCAGTGTGAGTTCGGACCCAAGTGGCTGCCCATTAACGGTGCCACCGCCCGGGCTCTTCCAGGTTCGAAGCAGGAGAAATGGGTCGTCTGGGTAAACCCAAAAGGTTCGCTAACGCTCCAAGCACGCCCACTCAATTTCGCAACAAAACGCAAATACAAAATTTTATAAGGAAACATCCCAAACCCTGTACAAAGCCCCCCCCTTTTTTTTAAAAATTATACGTTTTAAGTGAAAGGGGGTTTCACTTATCTTATTTTGATAAACAATCAAAATTTTCACTGAACATCGACAAGGAGTCTGCACCCAAAATTTTCTTGACCTTTGATATACTCTATCGTAAAGATATGACTGGGAGCAGGACCAAACCATAAGACGACCATTGCTATTTTTTAGTTCTGATGTATGTTAATGGTTGTTTATCAGTTTGCAAGCAAACTCGGGCCCTACAGATAAACCAGAACTTTTTAATAGCCCCGACGTAGCTAAAGCTTTTCTCTCTATTACGGTAACGACCTTTTGATCGGGGAGTTTTTTACCGCGTAAGCGATTTGGATGAGGACACCGCCACCTTTTGCAAAAAAACCCCCCCAAGACCCTGTCGCGCGTTGTTCTGAGTAAAAGATCTTTCGTAGTCTGGCAGAGTTAAGATTGGAGCATTTAAATAAGTATTTTAAATGCGATTTTTTTTAAAAAAATCAGGGGTTAAATTTAGCTTTTAGGAGAAAATTTTTTCAGAAGAGGTTCAAAGGGGAGAGTCAGCCAAGTTCGGATAAAATTACGAAAAAAAAGAAAAAAGTACCAAGGAAAATACGTAGTTGTTTTTTTATTTCGGGATAGGGATATTTTAAGCGTTTACCTTTTCTGGAAAGGGTACCCAAGCCCTTTTTTACCAAAATTAAATCCCAAAATATTTGATATTGGGAAAAACTATAAAACACTTGCTAGGCCCCCGTTAACCCATGCTCACGCAATCTTCCAGAAGATTTCCTTTTTTGAATCAAGTGATTATCAAAGGACGAGCTGTGCACCACTAAAATATGAAGTAGCACTTACATTTGTCAATCTGCAGTTTTTCGATTTGTCTAAAAAATAGCACACGCCTGGTAAACCGAAAGGAAATTTCGTGAACGCACAAGTCCCCATTTGGAGAGCAAAAGCCGTGCCTGGTTTTTTTCCCTTTTTCCCATAAAAGGAATTTTCCCAAAAACCTTACAAAAATCTAATTCCCTAAAGAAACGTCCCACAAAATTACCTAGCGCTTCACCATGTTGGCATCGGTTTTGCGTCGAAAACGTCCATCATTCAGAGCCCTAAAAAACACGAAAAGCGCCATGAATGACGGCCTTTTTAACTGCAAAAGGGGAGCAAAAAGGAGATGTTGAAGGTTTGATAAAGTAAAATGCATTCCTCCCCTTCCTCATCGAAAAAATTTTTGGGGTGTGGGGAATAGGGTATGGCTTAGTATGGACGGGAAACGGTTGTCAAATCAATGTCATGTAGCGTCTGGTTACACCGGGGTTTTTCTGAAAGACTCAGAGAATTCGCTATTTGGTTTTAACCTGCTGTCTGCTCACCGACAGTTCAGGTTAAGATTTTCTTTGTATTCACTAGCCCCGTAAACCCCCGGGGTACGCAAGAAAATTCTGTCATCTGGATGTGGAAGATATCCCCCGCACATTGACAACTTTTCGAAGAAAAACCTCCTCACGCCTCAAAATTTCTTAGCATGTTTTTTGTGATACAATTCTTCTTCGAATTAACCTTTACCTGTAAACTACGCCGTTATGTGTTTTTTTACACCGAATAAGGTCCTTTCCCCGATAGTTAACTGTGTGAGATGTGGTAACAAGACAAGGTTCTCGCCTTCGTTTGGTTTTCGTACTTTTGCAGTTTTGTAAAAAGGCTTTATACATCTTGCCAGAAACTCGCATGGGAGGAGGCCCTTTTGGGGTGATTCCTCTAACGGGACGAGGTCAAGCAGTACTGAAAGTGCTTAGTCTCTCATTAAACATCCGGGCCAAGATCTAAGAATAGGACAGTGGACACGCACTTTGCGACCGTTAACAACTCAAAAGGCTGAATTCAGAGTACGTTAGGAACCTGCGGTACGCGAACAGGCAGCGGAATGTAGCGATCCCCAAACTTGGGGTGTTCTCCGCAGAGTTTCTTTTGCGGGGCTTAACATGCGTGAAATCGCTCTACATGCCCTTTCAGGGAGGCATGGGTTGGGGTCGAAAAAATGCTTTTATCGAAAGCAACCCGTTTTTTCTCCGCCCCTTTAAACGGATTTGAACTGAGTTCCGCGATTTAGACATTTCTTTCGGTATTTCCAAAACGCGAAAAAAAAACTTACAAAGCCTCTGTACAGTGACGTATCTATATTCCCTAAGGGGAAAGCTTTAGGGGAAATTTGTGGCCATGTCAATGAGCGTCAAGACTTGTGGGCCCCTGTAGCGCAGGTGTTACGGCCCCCCCAAGATCGATTGCTACCCTGGAAAGGGGTCCCTTTTAATGGCATCTGAACCATGGGAGCCTTGCCTATTTTCCTTTTGGACTCGTCTTCTGACACACGTGACATGACGGCAGTAGCGTTTTTTTCTCCCCTCCCGCGCCTGGCAAAAAAGAAATACTTATCATATCTAATCATCTATCTATCAACATTCTTCATCTTAATCTATCTATCTATCACTATTATTATCTAACACACACAACCACACAAACACACCACACACACACACACCACACACACACGCGAATATATATAAAATATATATATATATTATATTATATATATATTTTATATATTATATATCAAAATATATTTAATATATTATATATATATTAATTATTAAAATTTTATATTTTTTTAATTTTAAAATATATTTATATATTCTTATTATAAGAAGATAGATAGTAGATAGTATAGAGTTAGATAGATGATGTAGAAATTTAAGAGAGAGAGAGAGAGGAGAAGGGGAGAGAGAGAGAAAGAAAAGAGAGGAGAGGAAAGAAAAGGAGGGGGGAGGGAGAGAGAGAGAGAGGAGAGGAGAGAGAAAGGAGAGGTAGAGAAAGGGGAAAAGGGGGAAAGGAGAGGGGAGAGAGAGGAGGAGAGGAGAGAAAAGAGGGAAGAGAGAAGAGAGAGAAAGGAAAAAATATATTAATATAAATATATATATAATTATATTTTAAAAATATATCCTTTATTCTATATTATATATATATACATTAAAAATTATATAATTTTTTATATTTAATTTATATTATAATATATATATAAAATATTATACAACACACCACATACACCACAGATATACATAATATATAATATTAAATATATATATAATAATAAATAATTTTAAAATATATATAAAAATATATATATATTTTTTTTTATATATATAATTATATTATTTTTATAATATTTTAAAATAATAAAATACATACACACACACATACACACACAGTTAAAATATATATATATATATAAATATATATATATATATTTATATTATATATATATAAAATATTAGTATATATATTATATAATATATATATTATATATGTAACACACACCACCAACCCCCACAACACAAACACACACACACAAACCACCACACCACACACACACCAACCAAAATATATTATATATATATATATATATATATATATATATATATATTTTTATATATTTTAATATATATTTATATATATATATATATAATATATATTTTTTTTTAATATTTTTTTAAAAAAAATTTTTTTCCCTTTTTTTTTTAAATTTTCCCCTTTTTTTAAATTCTGTATTTTTTAAAATTTTTTTTAAAATTTTTTTATTTTTTTTTTATAAAAATTTTTAAAAATTTAAACGGGAAAAAAATTTTTTCCCCCCCCCCCCCCCCCCCCCCCCCCCGTTCCCCCCCCCCCTCCCCAACCACCAAACCGCCCCCCCGCCCCAAACCCTTAAAAATTTTTAAAATTTTTTTTAATTTTTTTTTAAAAAATTTTTTTTTTTAAAAAAAAAAGGTTTTTTTTAATTTTTTTTATGTTAAAATTTTTTTTTTTTTTAAAAAAAATTTTTTTTTGGTTTTTTTTTGAAAAAAAAAAAAAAATTTTTTTTTTTTTTCTTTTTTTTTTTTTTAAAAATTTTTTTTTTTTTTTGATTTTTCCCCTTTTTGTTCTTTGTTTTTTTATGTGTGTGGTTTTGTTTTGTGTTTTTGGGGTTTGGGGGGTTTTTTTTTTGGTTTTTTGGTTCTTGGTGGTTTGGGGGGTGGGTTTTTGGGGGGTTTTTTTTGGGGGGGTGGGTGGTTTAAAAAAAAAAACCTTTTAAAATATAATATATAATATATATATATATATAAAAATATATATAATATATATATATTACCTAAAAGGTACCACCGGGACCTCCGTGGAAAGAAAATGGGGGCCCTCCCGTACTCACTCGAAAGGGTCACAAATGAAAAAACAATAGTATCATCTGTGCCACGGCGGCTCGACAGAAAACCCACCCTTAAAAGAAGAAGAATATATATTAATATTAAATATATATATATAATATATTATTATAATACAAATATTTATATATATATTATATATATTATATTATATAATAATTATAATATGGTGTGGGGTGTGTGGGTGTTGTGTTTGTGGTGTGGGTGTTGTGTGTGTTGTTGTGGGTGTGTGTGTATACATAATATTATATCTTAATATAATTATATAATAATATATATATAATATATATATAATATTATATATATATATTATTATAAAATATAATATTTTATATCTGTGTGTGTATGTGTGTGGTGGTTAATTTTTAATATATAATATTAAAAAATTATAATTTTATAAAATTAAAAAAATATATAAATTTTATATTTTTATATATATTATAATATATTAAAATAATATATAATATTATATAATATTATGTATATCTGGGGTGTGTATGTGTGTGTGTATGTATATTATAATATATATATATATATTTTATATATATATAAAATATATTATTTATGTATATCATATTAATATTGTATATATTGGATATTATATATTATTATTATATAATTTTTTATTTTTATTTATTTTCTTTCTCTCCTCTCTCTCTCTCTCTCTCTCTCTCTCTCCTCTCTCTTCTCTCTCTCTCCTCTCTTTTCGTCTTCTCTCTCTCTCTCTCTCTCTCTCTCTCTCTCTCTATCTTCTACTATCTATCTTCTAAATCTTATCTACTATTTTCTACTATCTCTATATTAAAGTTTAATATATTTTAATAATATTATTATATATAATATTATATATAATTTTAATATAAATTTTATATAATATAAATTTTAACATATGCTAATATATAAATATAATATATATAATTTTATATAAAATTTTTATTATATATATATCAGGTGTGTGGGTTTTTTGGGGTGTGTGTGTGTGTGTGTGTTTTGTGTGTGTGTGTGTGTGTTAGTAATAATAGAAAATGAAATAGATATAAGATGATAGAAAATTTATAGAAGATGATAAGATTGATATAGTTTTTTTTTTTTGGGGAGGCCGGGAGCGGAGATAAAACGCTACTGCCGTTTATGTCACGTGTGTCAAAGACGAGTCCCCAAAAGGGAAAAAAGGCAAAGGGGTCCCCTGGTTCAGATGCCTTATAACGAGCCCCTTTGCCAGGGGGCATCGATCTTGTGGGCCGTAACACCGCGTCTACAGAGGCCCCAAGTCATACTGACGCTATTGACAGCCACTAATTCCCTGAAACGTTCCCTTACGGGAAAATGATACAGTCACTGTAGCAAGGCTTTGTAAGTATTTTTTTGCGTGTTGGAATCCG
>NC_051426.1:23129379-23136879 GCF_015228065.2 Penaeus monodon
GGGTCTTAAGCTCCTAGAAACACGAGATTCCTTTCTAAGGCTTTTAATGACTGAACTAATGTCATGAACATTTACTTAGAAATAAATTCACTGAATAAAAGCGAACGTTTAGAGAAGCTCATGCAAACAAGGAGGGGATGAAGCGCCGGCCATCAACTGATCGTTGGAAATGTGCTGTCCATTTACTCTGGCGAAATCGCAATCCATCATTTGCACGGACAATCTGAGGAAGTTGCGCCACTGTTTACAACTATTTTTGGCCATCGTGTTATTGAGGGACTACAACCCTCGCTTTTTTCTCTCTCTCTCCCTGTCCTCTGCAGAGTTGATGCAATTGTTGATGCTTTGCGTTGTCCCAGCTGCATCAGAAAGCCTTGGAACTGTTCCTCAATGCTTACAGAGGAACGAAGAAGAGGCGATGTTTGGAAATTTGAAAAACAATGAAAAGTTAACCGCCGTTCATCCACGAGAAACACGAACCTAAATTCCCGCCGAGACAAAAGGGCGCCAGAGCATCGCCTGCAAACGTGGAGAGAAAACCTCGAGGAAGAAGCGTCCTCTGCCAGCGTCCATCCTCAGCCTCGAGGACTCCGGACTCGGGACGTCGCAGGACGCAGAGCCAGGCCCAGAAGCGGAGTTTTTTTTCTTCAGCTCCTTTATTCATTCACTTACACAATTACTGTGTTTATTAACTTTAACTTTATTTCATTCACTCAGTAGCTGTTCACAAACTGGTGCACGTTGAAACATTCTTCCACCTTCCCTCCCTGGCCCTCACTCCCCCCTCAGCCAAGGACGGACAAAAACAACAAAGAATTAACACGATATCCCGTTACTGTCATGATCCGGAGAATGTAAGAGCGAGGAATAAACCAGAGGTCGAAGACTCTTTGCGAACCTCGTATAGGATGAAATGACAAACGACTATCCTGACGATTTTTTCTTTTCCTTTCACTTTCTTTTTATTTCTTAAAAAAAAAAAAAAAAAAAAAAAAAAAAAAATATATATATATATATATATATATATATATATATATACATATATATATATAAATATATATATATACATATATATATATATATATATATTATATATATATATATAATATATATATATATATATATATATATCTATATATATATATATTATATATATATATATAAATATATATATATATATCTATATATATATATATATATATATATATATATATATATATATATATATATATATATATATATTTCCTTATTGTGCTACGTTACTCTACGCAGGTGTTGCCACACTGGGCTTCCCTTGCCCACAAGGCCACATTAACCACTGGAGGTCGTGGGTGTGTAGGCAGTGACTGCCGTGGTGGTGACTGCCTTAGTGGTTACTACCGTGGTGGTAACTGCCTTGGTAGTGACTACCTTGGTGGTGACTGCCTATGTGGTGACTGCCGTGATGGTGACTGCCTTGGTGGTGACTGCCGTGATGGTGACTGCCTTGGTGGTGACTACCTTGGTGGTGACTGCTTTGGTGGTGACTGCCTTGGTGGTGACTGCCGTGATGGTGACTGCCTTGGTGGTGACTACCTTGGTGGTGACTGCTTTGGTGGTGACTGCCTTGGTGGTGACTGCCTTGGTGGTGACTACCTTGGTGGTGACTGCCTTTGTGGTGACTGCCTTGGTGGTGACTGCCGTGATGGTGACTGCCTTGGTGCTGATTGCCGTGATGGTGACTGCCTTGGTGGTGACTGCCGTGATGGTGACTGCCTTGGTGGTGACTACTTTGGTGGTGACTGCCTATGTGGTGACTGCCGTGGTAGTGACTGCCTTGGTGGTGACTAAAGTGGTGGTGACTTCCGTGATGGTGACTACATTGGTGGTGACTGCCGATGTGGTGACTGCCTTGGTGGTGACTGCCTATGTGGTGACTGCCTATGTGGTGACACCTTGGTGGTGACTGCCGTGGTGGTGACTGCCAATGTGGTGACTGCCTTGGTGGTGACTGCCTATGTGGTGACTACCTTGGTGGTGACTGCTTTGGTGGTAACTGCCGTGGTGGTGACTGCCTTTGTGATGACTGCCTATGTGGTGACTGCCTTAGTGGTGACTGCCTATGTGGTGACTGCCTTGGTGGTGACTGCCTTTGTGGTGACCGCCTTGGTGGTGACTGCCTATGTGGTGACTGCTTTGGTGGTGACCGCCTTGGTGGTGACTGCCTTTGTTGTGGTGGTGACTGCCTATGTGGTGACTGCCTTGGTGGTGACTGCCTTGGTGGTGACTGTCATGGTGGTGACTGTCGTGGTGGTGACTGCCTATGTGGTGACTGCCTATGTGGTGACTGCCTTCGTGGTGACTGCCTTCGTGGTGACTGCTTAGGTGGTGACTGCCTATGTGGTGGTGACTTCCTATGTGGTGACTGCCTTTGTGGTGACTGCCTTGGTGGTGACTGTCATGGTGGTGACTGCCGTGGTGGTGACTGCCTTGGTGGTGACTGTCTTAGTGGTGACTGCCGTGGTTGTGACTACTTTGGTGGTGACTTTCATGGTGGTGACTGCCGTGGTGGTGACTGCCTATGTGGTGACTGCCTTGGTGGTGACTGCCTTTGTGGTGACCGCCTTGGTGGTGACTGCCTTTGTGGTGACTGCCTTGGTGGTGACTGCCTTGGTGGTGACTGCCTTTGTGGTGGTGACTGCCTATGTGGTGACTGCTTTGGTGGTGACCGCCTTGGTGGTGGTGACTGCCTATGTGGTGACTGCTTTGGTGGTGACCGCCTTGGTGGTGACTGCCTTGGTGGTGACTGTCATGGTGGTGACTGCCTTTGGGGGTGACTGCTTAGGTGGTGACTGCCTATGTGGTGGTGACTTCCTTGTGGTGACTGCCTTTGTGGTGACTGCCGTGGTGGTGACTGCCTTGGTGCTGACTGCCTTGGTGCTGACTGCCTTGGTGCTGACTGCCTTGATGGTGACTGCCTATGTGCTGACTGCCTTGGTGGTGACTGCCTTGGTGGTGACTTTCATGGTGGTGACTGCCGTGGTGGTGAATGCCTTGGTGGTGACTGCCGTGGTGGTGACTTCCTTGGTGGTGACTACCATGGTGGTGACTGCCTATGTGGTGACTGCCTTTGTAGTGACTGCCTTGGTGGTGACTGCCTATGTGGTGACTGCCTTGGTGGTGACTACCGTGGTGGTGACTGCCTTGGTGGTGACTGCCTTGGTGGTGACTGCCTTGGTGGTGACGTTCAAGGTGGTGACTGCGGTGGTGGTGACTGTCTTTGTGGTGACTACAGTGGTGGTGACTACCGTGGTGATGACTGCCTTGGTGGTGACTGCCTTGGTGGTGACTGTCGTGGTGGTGACTGCCTATATGGTGACTGCCTTGGTGGTGACTATCGTGACTGCCTTGGTGGTGAGGACTGTGGTGGTGAGGACTGGGTTTTGACTGCCTTAGTGGTGACTACCGTGGTGGTGAGGACTGGGTTGGTGAGGACTGGGTTTTGACTTCCTTGGTGGTGACCGCCTTGGTGGTGACTGCCATGGTGGTGGCTGCCTTGGTGGTGACTGCCTTTCTGGTGACTGCCATGGTGGTGACTGCCGTGGTGGTGACTGTCTTGGTAGTGACTACCTTGGTGGTGACTGTCATGGTGGTGACTGCCTTGGTGGTGACTATCGTGGAGGTGACTTTCGTGGTGGTGACTGCCTTGGTGGTGACTGCCTATGTGGTGACTGCCTTTGTAGTGACTGCCTTGGTGGTGACTGGCTATGTGGTGACTGCCTTGGTGGGGGACTGCCTTGGTGGTGACTGCCATGGTAGTGACTGTCTTTGGGGGTGACTGCCTTGGTGTGACGTTCAAGGTGGTGACTGCGGTGGTGGGGACTGCCTTGGTGGTGACTACAGTGGTGGTGACTACCGTGGTGGTGACTGCCTTGGTGGTGACTGCCTTGGTGGTGACTGCCTTGGTGGTGACTGCCTATGTGGTGACTTCCGTGGTGGTGACTGCCTTTGTGGTGACTGCCTTGGTGGTGACTGCCGTGGTCACTGCCTTGGTGGTGACTGCCTTGGTGCTGACTGCCTTGGTGGTGACTGCCTATGTGGTGACTTCCTTGGTGGTGACTGCTTTGTTGGTGACTTCCTTTGTGGTGACTGCCGTGGTAGTGACTGCCTTGGTGGTGACTGTCGTGGTGGTGAGGACTGGGTTGGTGAGGACTGGGTTTTGACTTCCTTGGTGGTGACCGCCTTGGTGGTGACTGCCATGGTGGTGGCTGCCGTGGTGGTGACTGCCTTTCTGGTGACTGCATTGGGAGTGACTGCCGTGGTGGTGACTGTCTTGGTGGTGACTACAGTGGTGGTGACTGCCGTGGTGATGACTGCCTTGGTGGTGACTGCCTTGGTGGTGACTGCCTTGGTGGTGACTGCTTTGGTGGTGACTGCCTATGTGGCGACTGCCTATGTGACTGCCATGGTGGTGACTGCCGTAGTGGTGACTGCCGTGGTGGTGACGTTCAAGGTGGTGACTGCGGTGGTGGTGACTGCCTTGGTGGTGACTGCCGTGGTCACTGCCTTGGTGGTGACTGCCTTGGTGCTGACTGCCTTAGTGATGACTGTCATGGTGGTGACTGCCTATGTGGTGACTTCCTTGGTGGTGACTGCCTATGTGGTAATTGCCGTGGTGGTGACTGCCTTGGTGGTGACTGCCATGGTAGTGACTGTCTTGGTGGTGACTGCCTTGGTGGTGACTGCCTTAGTGATGACTGTCATGGTGGTGACTGCCTTGGTGCTGACTGCATTGGTGGCGACTGCCTTGGTGGCGACTGCCTTGGTGGTGACTGTCTTTGTGGTGACTACCTTTGTGGTGACTGCCTATGTGGTGACTTCCTATGTGGTGACTGCCTTGGTGGTGACTACCGTGGTGGTGAGGACTGGGTTTTGACTGCCTTGGTGGTGACTACCGTGGTGGTGACTGCCTTGGTGGTGACTGCCTTGGTGGTGACTACCGTGGTGGGACTGGGTTTGTGACTGCTTGCTGGTGACTACCGTGGTGATGACTGCCTTGGCGGTGACTGCCTTGGTGTGAGGCTGGTTTTGACTGCCTTGGTGGTGACTACCGTGGTGGTGATGGGGTGGTGACTGCCTTTGTGGTGACTGCCTTGGTGGTGACTGCCTTCGTGGTGACTACCGTGGTGGTGAGGACTGGGTTTTGACTGCGTGTGGTATTGCCTTGGTGGTGACTGCCTATGTGATGACTGCCTTGGTGGTGACTGCCTTGGTGGTGACTGCGGTGGTGGTGACTGCCATGGTGGTGACTGCCTATGTGGTGACTGCCTTGGTGGTGACTGCCTATGTGGTGACTGCCGTGGTGGTGACTGCCTTGGTGTTGACTGCCTTGGTGGTGACTACCTTGGTGTTGACTGCCTTGGTGGTGACTACCGTGGTGGTGACTGCCATGGTGGTGACTGCCTTGGTGGTGACTGCCATGGTGGTAACTGCCTTGGTGGTGACTGCCTTGGTGGTGACTACCGTGGTGGTGAGGCCTTGGTTTTGACTGCCTTGGTGGTGACTGCCGTGGTGGTGACTGCCTTGGTGGTGACTGCCTTGGTGGTGAGGACTGGGTTTTGACTGCCTTGGTGGTGACTGCCGTGGTGGTGAGGACTGGTTTTGACTGCCTTGATGGTGACTACCGTGGTGGTGACTGCCTTGGTGATGACTGCCTTGATGGTGACTGCCTTTGTGGTGACTGCCGTGGTGGTGACTGCCTTGGTGGTGACTGTCTTGATGGTGACTGCCTTGGTGGTGACTGCCGTGGTGGTGACTGCCTATGTGGTGACTGCCGTGGTGGTGACTGCCTTGGTGGTGGCTGCCGTGGTGGTGAGGACTGTGTGGTGGTGGCTGCCGAGGCGTGGCTTGTGAGCGAGTGTTGTGGTGAAGGTTCACCCCGAAGCAGATGATGATATTGTTGATGTGAATTTACATTCTGAATAAAGTTAATTGTGATGACTCACTTTTTCATTTTCATCTCAGCTCTGTGTTTCATCATCAGGCGCTGAAGTTAAAAACAGTGATATCATTATGATCGCTGTTTCCCAGTTTCTCCTCTTTATTCCCCCACCTTTCCTTCTTTTATCATCCACATCTCCTCATCTCCCCTTTTCTCTGATACATTACAGTTTCAAGAAATTAGCTATAGATTTATAGACCTATAACTATCTCTTAGAATTTTCACTTAGATGTGTCATTAGTACATTCATGATTTCGTGGTCGTTACAAACTGAAGGTTGAACTCAGCAAGGCAGTTCAGTCAATTGTTATGGCAGAGCAACGTGACTTCCTTCACAGAATCCTCGTACATATGATGAAAACTTCCAGTCATAATAAGAAAAATCGTCTATTTAATACTGCTTTTTTTAAACCAGAAATTAAGCTCATCAAGAGCTGGACTAAAGGGGACAGGAGACCCACACACACGAAATGATAATGATAATGATAATAGTAATAATAATAATAATCATTATTATCATTTTCTTATCCTTATCATTATTAGCATTATTAGCATTACCATTAGTGATTATATTATCACGTTATCATTATTACTATTATTGTTGTTATCTTCATTATTATGATCATTATTATATCATTATCAGTCTAATCATTATTGTTATTGTTTTTGTTATTATTTATTATTATTATTACTATTATTAGTCTAATCATTTTTGTTATGATCACATTTATTGTTATTATTACTACTATCATTAGCATTATTGCTATTACTGTTATTTTCTTTATGATTATCATTATTATTCACGCACTGGATAATAATGATAATAATTATCACTTTCATTATAATCATTAATTATTATTGACATTATTATTATCCTTATTACTATTTTATTATTGTTATTATTATTATCATTATTATTATCATTATTATTATATCATTATTAATGTTATTATTATATTACTATTTTTATCTTAATCATTATTCTTGTTACTACCGTTTTTATCATATCACTATCATTAATATATTATTATCATGATTATTATTATTATCATGATTATTAATATTAATATTACTACTACTAATATTATTATTATTATTATCCTTATGATGAAAATTATAATGATAATATTAACAATCATAACGATAAAAAAGGTTAATATGAAAAACATGACAATGATAACTGGTGCAAAAGACAGCGATGCAATTCATGGGATGAATAAGACGGGCGGAGGAGAGGATGCTGGGCGCTCGGGCAGGAGGAAAGTAGAAAGAGAAGAAAGCGAACAAAGAAGAGGAAGAAAGAAGAAAGATAACAAAGAGTGAGAAGACGAAAGCATCTCTTTCGTCATTCACTCCCTTTCCTCCTTCCTCTCGTCATGCACCATCTCCTCCTCCACCTCTTCGTCTCCCGCACGAGATCGCGCGACTGCCAGGCCCTTCCGCCTGCCCCACACGGACGTCTCGTCGGACCCTTGGCGGACCGCAGATCCTCCGGGATCTTTCCGGACCCCAGGTCCGCC
>NC_051426.1:23141879-23146879 GCF_015228065.2 Penaeus monodon
TATACAGTTCCCATTTATCCATATACTTATATATATATATATATATATATATATATATATATATATATATATATATATATATATATATATATATATATATATACATATATATATATATATACACACATATACATTGTGTTTTCCACATAAGGTTCACTCTGTTTGCATTTCGTCTCGTGATTCTATATCCCTTTTTTCTGTGAGCCTTATTGCTTTCGGCACGGCAGCTCAGCCTCTGGTGAATCTTTCCCACACCATAGATTCATACGAGGACGAGCAGCACGAAACCGGAGCGTCAGTGGCAAGACCTCTGTGATTCGCGCGCAATCACTCCCTGCGACACGACTGCTTTATTTACGCCCCTTGCATGCGGGCCCTCCGGCGCCCCTGCCTGGCGGGGGAGTCCCGGGGCCCGCCCGCGGTCGCGTGACCTGCGTCTTCAGAGCCCTAGGGGCGGGCTTCGGGAGGCGGAAGGCAGGCCCTTGCCAAGCAGTGAAGGTGAAGGGATGGAGACATTTACGCCAGGAAGATTGTGTGGTGATTTTTTATAATCACGACATCAACTCTTTCCTTCATGATTCGGCTCCTTCTGGACGGCAAGAAAAGGCTTGAGCGCCATCGGAGAAGGCCCTGTCCTGGACCGGAGGAAACTGCCGGCAGCACGTGAGGGAACAGCGGCCGAGAAAGAGACACCCAGTCTTTTGATTGGCATTGCGTTAATGTTTTATAATGAATCTTAACCTCATACTCTCACATGCATATGCAAACACACAAACACAAATATATTATATATATATATATATATATATATATATATATATATATATATATATATATATATATATATATACAAATATAATATATATATATGCAAATTTATAATATATATATATATATATATATATATATATATATATATATATATATATATATGTGTGTGTGTGTTGTGTGTGTGTGTGCGTGTGTGTGTGTGGTGTGTGTGTGTGTGTGTGTGTGTGTGTGTGTGTGTGTGTGTGTGTGTGTGTGTGTGTAGGAAGGGATGCGCACACATACACAAAAACGCACATATATATATATATATATATATATATATATATATATATATATATATATATATATATATATATATATATATATATATATACCCCGGCGCTGTGCGGAGCCGGCGGTGCAGTGTGAGGCCGCGCGGGCCGCTTCGGACACGCCGGCCGTCGTGACGGCACATACATAATAAAAATAGTAATAACAATATGATTATAGCAAGGTAAGGATAGCGATAATGATGAAAACAAAACAACAATGATAATAGCAATAATAATGACAATTGTTGTCATTATTATTATTATCATCATCAACATATCGATAATAATTAAAACAATAATAGCAATAACAACACTAATAACAATAATGATAACAACAACTAAACACTAATAGTAAGAAGATAATAGAAGATAATAGTAATGATTATGACAATAATAATAACTACAATAGAACAAGTGATAACAATGATGATAATAATAATAATAATAATAATAATAATAATAATAATAATAATAATAATAATGATGATGATGATGATAGTAATAATTATTGTAATGATAAAAACAATGATAATGATAACAATAACAAAAACAAAAACAACAATATTAATAGTAATAATAATAATAATAATAATGATTGTAATAAGAATGATAATAATTATGATATAACATTAATAATGCCAATAAAATAATAACAATAATGATAATAATAATAATTATTACTATCATTATTATTATTACTATTATCATTATTATAAAAAGGGTAATGACAGTACTTGTAGCAATAATAAGTAATGGTAACAATAATAATGATGATACTGCTACTACTGGTAATAATGATAATAAAAATGATAATAACAATAATGATAATGATGATGATGATGATAATAATAATAATGATAATGATAGTAATGATAACAATAATAAGTAATGATAACAATAATAATAATGATAATCATAATAACAATAACAGCAACAACAACAATGATAGCAAAAACAATAATCGCAATAACAACTACAACAACAACAATAAAAAATTTTAATGATGATGATGTGATGAGGGGATAATAATAATAATGTAATGAAAATAATAACAATGTGATGATGATGATGAGGGATGATGATGATGTTTGAGGGAGATGAGATGTTTGATAAAAAGGGACAATAAAAATAATAAAAAATAGTAATAATAAAAGAATAAATTTAAAAACCCCAATAAAAAAAACCAGCAGCATCCCAAAACAGCCAACACCAGGGGCCCCCCAATACCCCTTGACAACTAGAGAAAAAAAAGGGGCCCTTTGGGGGGACACATCCGGGGACACGTAGCCGCCACACCTGCAGCCCCAACGGCTTTTTTTTCCCGGGCCCACATGGGGAGCAGGAAGTATTGCATCTTGCAACATCATTGATCATTGTCTCGATTCGCGCAAAGTGCTCTTCCGTCCTCGCTCGAGGACCTTCTCTTCCTCCCCCCGCAAAAATACTTTAGTACATTTAGGCTTGACACAAAAAGAGAAACAAAAGGAAAAGAGAAGGGGAGAGGGGGAGAGAAGGAGAGAGGGGAAAAAAAGGGGGGGGGGAGGGGAGAGAGAGAGAGGGGAGGGGGGAGAGGGAGAGAGAGGGAGGGAGAAGAGAGAGAGAGAGGGGAGAGGGGGAGAGGGGGGGAGGGAGGGAGGGAGGGAGAGAAGGGGGAGAGAGAGAGGAGAGGGGGAGAGAGAAGGGGGAGAACAGAGAGAGAGACAGAGACAGAGAGAGAGACCCGGAGAGACAGAGAGAGAGAGAAAGATAGAGAGACAAAAGAAGAGAGAGAGAGGAGAGAGAGAGAGAGAGAGGAGACAGGGGACAGAGGGGCACAGAGAAAAGGGAGAGGAGAGGGAGAGGGGGCAGAAAAAGAGAAAAGAGAGAGAGCAGAGAAGAGAGAGAGACAGAGAAAAAGAGAGAGAGAGAAAGATAGAGAGACAGAGAGGGAGAGAGAGAGAGAGAGAGAAAGAGAGAAGGAGAGAGAGACAGAGGGCAGAGACAAAAGAGAGAAAAAGAGAGAGAGAGAGAGGGAGGGGGGAGGGGAGGGGGGAGAGAGGGAGGGAGAGGAGAGGGAGAAGCGAGAGGGGAGAGAGAGGGGAACGGAGAGAGAGATTGAGAAAAGAGAGAGAGAGAGGGGGGAGGGGGGAGAGGGGGGGGAGAGGGGGGGAGGGGGAGAAGAGAGAGAGCAGGAAGAGAAAGAGAGAGGGAGAGAGAGAGGGGAAGACAGAAACAGAAGAGACAGAGGGGAAAAGGGGGATGAGAGAGGAGAGAGAGAGAAAAGAAAGAGAACAGGGGGGGAGGGGGGAGGAGGGGTTAGGGAGGGGGGGAAAAGAAAAGAGAAGAGACGAGAGAGAGGAGAGAGAGAGAGAGGGGAGAGAGGAGAGAGGGGAGAGGGAGGAAGAGAGAGGGAGGGGGAGGGGGGGGAAAAAGAGAGAGGGGGGGGGAGAAGGGGAAGGGGGGGGAAAGAGGAGAAACGAGAGGAGAGAGAGGGGAGAGAGAGAGAGATGAGAGAGAGGCGAGAGGGGGGAAGAGAAAAGGGGAGAGAGGCGGGGAAGACGAAGAGAGGGGAGGGAGAGAGAGGGCCCCCCAAAGGGGGAGAGGCAGATAACAGAAAAGACAATAAAAGAGGGGGAGAGGGGGAGGGAGGGAGGGGAGGGGGGGGAGAGAGAGAGAGAGGAGAAGAGGAGAGAGAGAGAGAGAGAGAGAGAGAGAGGACAGACAGAGAGAGGGAGAGGGAGAGAGAAAGATAGAGAGAGAGACAGAGACAGAGACACAGAGAGAGCGAGAGAGAGAGAGAGAGAGAGGAGAGGGAGGGAGGGAGGGAGGGAGGGAGGGAGGGGGGAGGGAGGGGAGAGAGAGGGGGGGGAGGGATGGGGGGGGATAGAGAGGAGGAGAGGGGGGGGGGGGGGGGGGGGGGGGGGGGAGAGGAGGAGGGAGGGAGGGAGAGAGGAGGGAGGGAGGGAGGGGGGAAAAAAAAGAGGAGGGGAGGAGGGAGAGAGAGAGGGGGAGAAGAGAGGGGAGAGAGAGAAAGGGGGGGGAGGAGAGAGAGAGGGGGGGAGAGAGAGAGGGGGGGGAAAAGGGGAGAGGGGGGAGGGAGAGAGAGAGGAGAGAGAAGAAGGGAAAAAGAAGAGAGAAGAAGGGACAGAGAGGGGGGGGAAAGAGAGAGGGAGACAAAAACACACAAAAAATCACAAAAAAACAAAAACCACAAACACACATACCACACCCCCACACCAAAACACACAAAAACAAACAAAAACAAACAGAAAAGAGAAAAAGAACGACAGGAAAAGAGGAAAGAGAGAAAAAGGGGAGAGAGAAGGGGAGAGAGGAGAGAGGGAGAGAGAGAGGGAGAGAGAGAGGGGAGAGAGGGGAGAGAGAGAGAGAGAGGGAGGACCCCCATTTACAGAGAGAGAGAGAGACAGAAAGAAAGAGAGAGAGAGAAAGATATACAGAAACAGAGAGATCCATAGACAGAGAGAGACATAGAGAGAGAAAGAGAGACATAGAGAGACAGACAAACGTACAAACAAACAGACAGACAAAGACAGACACAGAGAGAGACAGGGAGGAGGAAGGGGGGGAGAGAGAGAGATGGGAGGAGAGAGAGAGAGAGGAGAGAGAAGAGAGAGGGGTGGGAGGGAGAGTGAGAAGAGAGTGAGAAAGAGGGAAAGAGAGAGAGACAGAAAGACAGAGAAAGAGAGAGGGAGTGAGGGAGGGAGGGAGGGAGAGTGAGACAGAGACAAAAAGACAGACAGACACACAAGAGAAGAGAAGAGAGAGAGGAGAGAGATTTGAAGAGAGAGAGAGCGCCAAAAGAGAGAGAGAGAAACAGAAAGAGAGAGAGAGAGAGATAGCGAGCGAGCGAGAGAGAGAAAGAGATACAGAAACAGAGAGATCCATAGACAGAGAGAGAGAGAGAGAGAGTGGGGGGAG
>NC_051426.1:23151879-23159293 GCF_015228065.2 Penaeus monodon
GATCTGGTTCCCTGACCATATATAGCAGTCGGACCGATGATAACCGACACGGCACCGAAGGAGGACCCTGCTGCAGAACCGGTCACCTTAGGATGCTGTGGGAAGGACGTCACTGGAAGATCGCCATAGGCCTTTGGACCAGTATGTTCGTCAGAGCAGGTGTTAAGCTGCCCCATGAGTGGACGGGCACCGCCTGCCGAGACACCCGTAGATTCAGCAAAGGTAGATTCAGCAAAGGACAAGGAACTCGCCAGTGCAGGTACCAGTCGCCCTGGATCATGTGGATGGGCGCCGCCTGCCTGGACGACCGCAGATCCAGTCAACTCCAGAAGCTCGTCAGCACAGGTATCAGCCGCCCTGAGATGCCAAAGAGGATGCCCCTGCCCAGACGCCCATAGATCCAGACGAAGATTACGAGGACGTGTGGATGAGCATGCAGCCGAGAAGGACCTGGACAAGATCTGTGAGGATGTGTGGACAAGGACGCATCCGAGTTAGGCCTGGACGAGGACTACAAGGAAGTCTAGACGAATCCGAAGTCAAGGAGGACCTGTGCGAGACCTTCGACGACGTGTGGACGTCGAGAACGGACAGATCACACCGAGGACCAGGAAGAGGAGGACGACAGGGACAAGCAGCCATGAAGATGCACCAAGAACAACGCACACGAGAACGAGATGACTAGCCAAAGTTAGATCACCCTTGAGGCAAATTTAAGGGTTTTTAGAGAACGAGGCACGAGAGGTGGTGAGAATAGGCATATACATAAGCTATTCGAAAGCCTTTTTCCAGGAGACCACGTGGCGTTTACCACATGGGCCAACCCAAATTTTAAACCATGACTCAGCGAGGGCTAGATGACGAATTTATCTGACTTCCCTGACCCGACATTTTGTGCCTAGCACCCGCTGGTAAGGTCGGGCCAGCCCGCCCTTTGGGGGTCGGCCCCGCACTTGCCTCACGCTCAACCCATTTACCCATGGACATGTTCGGTGTTTTCCCTTTTTGTGCTATATTTCAAATAAAAAGGCAAGCCAAAAAAACCCTGCAGCCACTGTACAGAGTTCATATAGACTCTTACAAGAGAGAGAAAAAAGAGAGACAGAGAAAAAGAGAGAAAGAGAAAAAGAGAGACAGAGAAAAAGAGGGGGGAGAGAGAGAGAGAGAGAGAGAGAGATACAGGGAGAGAAGAGGAAAACAGACAGAGACGAAAGGAGACAGACGACAAGAGACAGAGAGAGAGAGAGACAGAGAAAGAGAGAGAGGGGGGGGAGGGGAGGGAGGAAAGGAGGGGGGGGAGGGAGTGAGAGATACAGAGAGGGGACAGACAGACAGACAGACAGTCAGACGACTAGACAAACAGAAGGAGACGACAAGGCAGACAAACAGGCAGACAGAGAGAAACAAGATAGATAGATAGAGAGCGAGAGGAGAAGAGAGAAAGAGAGGAAAAAGGGGAGAGGGCACACGAGAGAGAGAGACAACCGAAAACAGACAGCAGACAGACACACGAGAAGAGAGAGAGAGAGAGGAGGAGGGAAGGAGAGAGGAGAGAGAGACAGAGAGAAAAAAGAATACAGAAAAAGAGAGAGAGAGAAGGGAGAGAGAGGAGGAGAAAGAGAGAGAGAGAAAGCAGGAAAAAAGAGAGGAGGGGGGAGGGGAGAAAAAACAGAGAAAAAGAAGGGGGTGAGGGAGGGAAGGGGGGGGGGAGGGGGAGAGAGAAGGAGAGAGAGGATGGGGGGGGGAGGGGAGGGGGGGGGAGAGACAGAGAGGGAAAGGGGGAAGAGACAAAAACAGAGACGGAGAGAGAGAGCAGAGAGACAGACAGACAGACGAGACAAGAGGAAGAGAGAGTGAGACGAGAGAGTAAGAGAGAGGGAAAAGAAGGAGAGAGAGGAGGGAAGAGAAGGAGGAGAGAGAAAAGAGGGGAGAGAGAAAGAGAGAGAGAGGGAGAGAGAGAGAGAGAAGGGGGGGGGAGGAGCCCCCAAAAAAAGAAGACAGAGACACAGAAGAAGGGGGGGGGGGAAGGGGGGGTGAGAGAGAGAGAGAGAAGAGAGAGAAAAAGAGAGGGGAGGAGAAGAGGAGAGAGAGAGGAGAGAGAAGAGAGAGAGAGAGCGAGAGAAAAGAGAGGGGAGAGAGTTTAAAATTGGTTTGGATTTCCCTTGAACAATGGATTTCTTTGGTGTGGGCTACTGCTGCTTGATTTTGCTAGTGCGTCAGCTCTGCTGACTCGGGAACCGAGTCCCCTTTCCCCCGTGGTGCCCAGCACGCATAACCCCAGGGACAGTTTCAAATTCTCGCGCCGGGCGGGGGGGCGAACCCCCGACCCCTGGATGAGAGGCCCACACGTTACCCCTGTACTAGCCTGGAGGGTAGAGAGAGAGAGAGAGAGAGAGGGAGGGAGGGAGGGAGGGGGGGAGGGAGGGAGGGAGGGGGGGGAGGGAGGGAGGAGGAGGGAGGGAGGGAGGAAAAGAGAGAAAAAAAGAAAAGAGAGAGAGGAGACGAGAGGAGAGAGAGAGAAGAGAGAGAAAGGGGAAAAGAGAGAGAGGAGGAGAGAAGGGCAGAAGACAGACAGACAGCAGAACAAAAGAAGGGAAAAAGAAAAAACAAACAGACAGAGAGAGAGAGAGAAGAAGAGAGAGGAGAGAGAGAAGGGGAGGAGAAGAGAGAGAGAAGGTGAGGGAAAGATAAATAGAGAGAGAGGGAAGGGACTGTAAAAGACAGCGTTGGGTATTTATTGATGGGGTTCTGGAAGTAGCGGGCCCAGGTGAATTGGGCCCGGGTGGTAAAGGAGGACCGGGGGAGCCCCCCGGGAGGCCCCGGGGAGGGGCCGCGACTCGAGGTAGAGGTCTGTACGGTTCCAGGTCAGCTATGGGGTCATGAAGGGGGGGCCGGGGGGTGGAGGTCAGACAGCAGCGAGCCGGGGCCCCCGCCTATGGTACCCTGTTAGTAGGAGGGGGGGCATTGACCAAAATTTACCAAGAAACAATTGAGATCGCTCGGCCACGCACCCCCCCGTCCTCCCCGGGGTCGTCCTGACGGTCATCACGACGGATCGTCCTGACGGGGCGTCCTCGGGGAGGCAAGTGCGTCGGCGTGTTTGGTGGTTTCCGGCAGGCTGCGTGGACTTTTCACGAAAAGATCCCCATTTTTTAAACAAGTACACCAAGGGCAGAGACCGGCAGAGGACAGGGGGGCGAAATGGGAGGGGGGGGGGGGACAAGGGCCGTGTAAGATATAATCAGGAGAAGAAAATATATTTAAATTTTTTTATTTAATTTCAAATTTTTTTTTAAAATTTTTTTATATAAATTTTTCTGTCAAGAGATAGACAGAGGAAAATGTTTTGGGAGACAATTTCAATAGTCCCAGGGGGTTTTTGAGTAGCAATGTCTCAGGATAGATAGAGGTGAAAAACACAAGAAATAAGCATGGCATGGTATAAGGAAAGGGGAGAGAGTTAAAAAGGGTATCATCCTTAGTACAATGGGAAAAAGGGGGTATTTATATTTGTTACGGCTTGATCTTTTTTTCTTGGGTTTTACCCCACCAGTAAAGAACAGACATGTTTATTTTAACGGGTTATCGGGCCGGCGGAGGTCAGGGTTTCAGCCCCCCGGAGGGGGCGGGGCTGCCCTTACCCGGGGTGGTACTTAGCACAAACCCCGGTAAACAGGCAGATTAAAATGGACCCCCGCCTCGCGAGCGGGTGGTTTTTTTTTTGGGGACATTTGGACCACGTGGAAAAAGCCAGTGGCCACTGGAATAGAAATAAAATTTATCCAACCCGTAACAGAAATAGAAACACTTTTTTATATTGCTGGGCCCCACCTACTCGGCCCCCCCGGGGGCCCCCTTAAGGGGGACTAATTGGTGGCGTCCTTTCCCGTGCTTTGCCTATTTCAATTCGTGGCTGCTCGTCCATGTTTTTCATCTTGGCCCCTGGGTAATTGTCGTCCCGTTTATCCCAGCCCTCGAAAGTCTGCACAGGCCCTCCTGACTTCGATTGTCTTGACCTCTGTGTCCGGCCCGGCCTAACTCGGCCGGGTCCTCGCCCAAAAGCCCTCACAGATCTCGTCCAGCCCTTCTCGCGCCCAACGTCCGTAACTTGTCGGACTAGGGCGTCGGGGAGGGGCGGCATCTCGGGGGGGTTATCCCTGCGCTAGAGCCCCTGGAGTTGCCCGGATTTGAGGCGTCCGAAGGGTCCCTAGCAAGCTTTCGGGGGGAACTGGTCCCTTTTTCTGACGAAAATCTGGCCGTGGGCCAGGCAAATCCGATGACGTTTTTCCACAGACCCTAAGGGCCCCTTGGTGCCGGCGGCCCGACTGCAATTTAAAAAAGCGGGGAGCCAGATCATAAAAGTAAGGGCCAGAGAAAGAAAAAAAGAAAGGCAACAGAAAAGAGGGGGTGGTTTAGTTACAACTAGGGGGTTATTCTAACAATTTACGGTGAATTTTGGTTTTTAACTTTTTTTGTTTTTTTTTTTCTTTTTGTGTTTTATTTTCACAAAGATCAATAAGAAAATAGAAGGGGAGATGTCAGTAGAGGTCCGCATAGACATTTGAATCCCCAAACATTTGATAGATATGAGAATAGTAAGGGACGACACCCATCCGCGAAGATTTTTTGAACCATAGCGCACACAGACAGCGACAGACAAAATGCGGGCTAAGAGAAAAATTTTTACGCGGCAAAGTAAATGAAAAGGGGTCAGGTTTTATCCTGGGGGGGAGTGAGCTAAATGGTGTGTTATGCGTGTGTGAGGACAGCAGTTAAGAGAGGAACGAGGTGACCTCACAAGAGAATGAATCCAAAAAAGAATAATAGCTTTCACTATAATAAAACTGAAAGAAATTAGCAATGCAGCTTTTTAAAGATTATTAAACCACTTTAAATTTTAAACAATAAGATATGCGACAAAAGGTCCCATGAAAAATGGTGAAAAAAAAAAAAATTTTCCCCAAATTTATCAAGCAAATCTTTGGGGCGAAATGAACCCCGAGGGACATCTAGTTTTGCCTCAGACTTCAAAAAACTCAAAAAGGGGGGACCTATCCCCCAAAATGCGTAATGATGAAGCGATGACCCAGGAATTAAATCACTTCTTTGCGTATCTGTAATGGGCGCTCGCAAAATTCCCCAAGGATATAAAATTTTTACGAATCACAAAACGTTGGGGGTACCCAAAAAAGCAAGCGACTTAAGAGGTGAGAAAAGGGGGTTAATAAGGAATAATGATTCTAGCTTAAACCTGTCCTACATAATTAAGGACGTAACGGGGCAACCGAACCAAAGGGAGCCGAACGAAAGAAAATTCGGTTATTTATACCTCGAACGCGGAGCGCGATCTATTAGGCGTTTTCGCAACCCGGGGAAAAACGGCAACCTGTGCACAGATTAGGGGAAGATCCTACGCTATATCCAAAAAATCAATTTGTTTCCGCTCGCCCAGCGCGATAGAAGTGTCACAAAAAACAAGAACCGACCCCACCCACGCCGCCAGACCGGGAAAAGAGAAAGGGCCCGGTCAGGTCGGGGGCGAGGGTTAGGAAAAGAGATAAAAGAAAGGGTTTCGTGATAAAAATAAAAACCGAAGCGTTTTTAAATCTTGAAAAGAAAAAATAAAAATCTAAAACGAGAGAAAAAAATAATTTCTAATAACGAACGATATCATGTTTATTTATCACATACTCGATCGCACGGAAAAGCATCGAGGTGGAAGAATAGTGGAGAACGTGCCATTGCGTCATTAGCACCTTTTAAAACCCCCCAAAAAAAAACGGCTAACACAGTATGGGAGAAAGGGAAAGGGGAAAAAAATAAGAAAGGGGCCCCAAAGGTACTTAAGTGTTTTTTTTTAGCCAGTTTGAACGGTCGAGCGGATTTTTTCGGAGATTGGTTCAGCTGCGAGCCGGAAAGGACGCGCGCCCCCCGCCACCAGATGTAAAAGGTATGGTTTCTTAGTACAGGGCTGACAGGACGCCCAAAACACACGTAAAGGGGTGAACACACGCTAGACGAGCTACATTTTTAAAGGGCAAAAGCGGCATGGGGGCCCCGGTCAGCTGCCCGGAGAGAGGGGGGAGCTGCCTTAGGCGGGGGGGTAGTGGGACGTATTCCGTAGGGCAACCTTTTTTTAATCCAAAAAGGGCCGCAAAAGAAAGAAAAGGGAAGGTCAAGATAGGAAAAAATTTCCCCCCTCGTTTAGCGGGTGGTTTATTGGGACATTTTTATCCCCGTGGGGAAAAAAGCCACGTGGTCACTGGTAATAGAAAAGAATTTTCCAAATCCGTAAAAGAAATAGAATTTCCCCCTCTTTTAGAGAGAGAGAGAGAGATTGGGGGGGGAGGGAGAGGGGGGGAGAGACAGGAGGGAGAAGAGACAAAGGGCAGAGGGCGGGAGAGAGAGGGCAGAGAGAAGACAGACAGACAGAGACTGAGAGAGAGAGAGAGTAGAAGAGAGAGTAAGAGAGGAGAGAAGAAAGAGAGAGAGAGAGAGAGGAGAGAGGGAGAGAGGAGGAGAGAGAGGGGAGAGACGAGAGAGAGAAGGGGGGGAGAGGGAAGGGACAAAGACAGACAGAAGCGGACAAGAGAGAGAGGGGGGAGGAAGGGAGGGTTGAGAAGGGGAGAGAGAAGAGAGAGAGGAGGAGGAGAGAGAGGGAGGAGAGAGGAGAGAGAGAGAGGAGCGAGAGAGCGAGAGGAGAGAGGGAGAGAGTTTTTAAATTTGTTTGGATTCCCTTGATCAAGGAATTTTGGTGGACTCGTCTGCTTTATTTTTTCCCCGTGCGCAGGCTGCGACCGGGAACCCCACCTTGCCCCCGTGGTGCCAAACCACAGCGAACCTAGGCGAAGTTGCAATTCTCGCGCGGGCGGGGGGAACCGCCGACCCCCGGATGAAGGCCGACACGTTACCCCTGTATAGCCCGGGGCTAGAGGAGAGAAAGGAGGGGAGGGGGGGGGAGGGAGGGAGGGGGGGAGGGAGGGAGGGGGGGGAGGGGGGGGGGAGGAAGGGAAGGGAGAGGAGAGAGAGAAAGAAAAAAGAAGAGAGAGAGAGGAGAGACGAGAGAAGAGAGAGAGGGCAGAAGACAGACAGACAGACGAAGAAGCAAAAAGAGAAACAGACAAACAAACAAAAAAAAGGGGAGAGAGAGAGAGAGAGAGCGAGGAGAGAGAAAAGAGGAGAAGAGGAGAGAAGATGAGAGAAAAAATTGGAGAGAGGGGAGGGGCTTGTAAAAAGCAAAGTCTGTTGCGTATATTTTGAGGGATTTTGAATTAGGTGGACCCGGGGTTTAATGGCCCGGGTGGTGCAGGAGAGACCGGGGTAGCCCCGGGGGGCCCCGGGGGGGGGGCGGCCCGGGGGGGCCGGCCGACTTTTGAGTAAGGGGTTTTCCCCGGGTACGGTTTTCCCCAGGTAG
>NC_051426.1:23159393-23176893 GCF_015228065.2 Penaeus monodon
AGGGAGAGGGGGGGGAGAGGGGGGGGGAGGGGGGGAGGGGGGGGGGAGGGGGGGGGAGAGGGGGGGGAGAGAGAGAGAGGGGGGGGAGAGAGAGAGAGGGGGAAAAAGGAGGGGGGAGGGAGAGAGGGGGAGAGAGAGAAAAGGAAGAGAGAGAGAGGAGAGGGGAGGGAGGGGAGGGAGGGAGGAGGGGGGGGAGGGGGAGGGGGAGGAGGGGAGAGAGGAGGAGAGAGAGGAGGAGGGGGGAGAGAGGAGAGAGAGACAGACAGAGAGAGGGAGGGGGAGAGAGAAGATAGAGAGAGAGACAGAGACAGAGACACAGAGAGAGCGAGAGAGAGAGGGAAGGGGCGAAACAGAGAGAACAGGGGACAGGACAGAGAGAGAGGAGAAAAAGGGAGAGAGAGGGGAGGAGAGGGGGAGGGAGGGGGGGGGGAGGGAGGGGGAGGGGGGGGGAGGGAGGAGAGAGAGGGAGAAGAGAGAGAGGAGAGGGGAGAAGGGGGAGAAGGGGAGAAGAGAGAGAGGAGAGAGAGAAGAGAGGGATGGGGGGAGAGAGAGAGGGGGGAGAGAGAGGGGGGAGAGAGAGAGAGGGGGAGGGAGAGAGGGAGGGGGGGGGGGGGAGAGAAAAAAGGAGAAAAAAGAGAGAGAAGAGAGAGGAGAGAGAGAGAGGGGGAAGAGAAAGAAGGAGAGAGAGAAGAGAGAAAAGGGGAGAGACAGACAGAAGACAGACAGAGAGGGAGAGGGAGAGAGGAGAGGAGAAGACAAAACGACAGAGATAGACAGTGAAAAGGAGATAAGACAGAGAGGGGAGACACACACCACACCTCACCAACACACACACACACCCACCACAAACACCTTTACCAACACACACCACACACACAGAGTTAGACGGGAACGAGAATACAGACGAGAAAGAGAGAAAGAGAGACAGAGAGAGAGAGAAAGAGGGAGAGAGAGAGGGAGAGAAGAGAGAGAGAGAGAGGAGAGAGAGAGAGAGAGAGAGAGGGGAAGAGAAAAGGGGGAGCGATACAGAGAGAGAGAGAGACAGAAAAAAAGAGAGAGAGAGAAAGTTACGAAACGGAGATCCATAGACAAGAGAGACTAGAAAGAAAAGAGACATAGAGGACAGCAAATACAAACAAACAGACAGACAAAGACAGACCAAGAGAGACAGGGGGGGGAAGGGGGGAGAGAGAGAGAGGGGGAAGGAGAGCTAGGAAGAGAGAGAGAAGAAGAGAGAGGAAAGAAAAGAGAGAGGAGAGAGGAAGGGAGAGAGGAAGGGAGAGAGGAGAGAGGAGAAGAGAGGGGAAGAAGGGGGGAAGGAAAGGGAGAGAGAGAAAGAAACAAACGACAGAAAAGAAAAGAGAGAGAAAAAGAGGGAGAAGGAGGGAGGGAGAGAGAGAGAGGGGGGGAGGGAAGTGAGGGGAGTGAAAAGGGGGGAAAGAGAGAGAGACAGAAAGACAGAAAAAGAGAGAGGGAGTGAGGGAGGGAGGGAGGGAGAGTGAGACAGAGACAAAAAGACAGACAGACACAAAGAGAGAAAGAGAGAGAGAGAGAGAGAGAGAGAGAGAGAGAGAGCGATACAGAGAGAGAGAGAAACAGAAAGAGAGAGAAGAGATCGCGAGCGAGGAGAGAAAAATACGAAACAGAGAGATCCATAGACAGCGAGAGAAGAGAGAGAGAGGGGGGGAGGGGGGAAGAGACAGAGAGAGAGAGAGAGAGAGAGAAAAAGAGGAGACAGAAGAGAGAGGAGAAAAAAAAAGAGAAGAGAGGAGAAACAGAAAGAGAGAGAGAGGCAGGAGAGGACGCAGACAGACAGAGAGAGAGAGAGGGGGAGAGAGAAAGAGGGGGGGGGAGGGAGGGGGGGAGGAGGGGGGGAGAGGGGGGAGAGAGAAAAAGAGGAAAGAAAAGAGAGAGAGAGAGAGAGGGGGAGGGAGAAGGGAGGGGGGGAGGGAGAGAAGAAAGAGAGGGAGAGAAAGAGAGAGAGAGAGAGAGTGAGAGAGAGAGAGGGGAGAGGAGAGAGGAGACCAGAGAGAGAGGAGAAGAGAGAAGAGAGAGACAGACAGACGGGCAGAGAGGGAGGGGGAGAGAGAGAGAGAGAGACAGACAAACACAGACAAGATAGACAGGAAAAGGAGTTTAAACAAGAGGGAGACACACACAACACACTCACCAACACCACACACAAAAAAACAAAAAACATACCACACACAACACACCACCAGAGTTAGACAAGACGAGAGATACGACAGAGAAAGAGAGAAAGAGGGGGAAAGAGAGAGAAAAAGAAGGAGAGGAGAGAGAGAGAAGAGAAAGAGAGAGAGAGAGGGAGAGAGGAGAGGGAGAGGAGAGGAGCGTCAGAGAGAGGGGAGAGACAGAAAGAAAGGAGAGAAAAGAAGATATACAAAAAAACAGAGAGATCCATAGACAGAGAGAGACATAGAGAGAGAAAGAGAGACATAGAGAGACAGACAAACGTACAAACAAACAGACAGACAAAGACAGACACAGAGAGAGACAGGGGGGGGAAGGGGGGGGGAGAGAGAGAGGGGGAAAGGAGGCTAGGAAGGAGAGAGAGAGAAGAGAGAAAAAAGGGGGGGGAGGAGAGAGAGAGGGGGGAGAGAGAGAGAGAGAGAGAGAGAGAGAGAGAGAGAGGGGGAAAGAGAGAGAGGAGAGAGAAGAAAAAGAGAGAGAGAGAATACAGACAAAAAAAGACGAGAGAGAAAGAGGGAGAAGGAGGGAGGGAGGAAAAGAAAGGGGGGGAGGGAGAGTGAGAGAGAGTGAGAAAGAGGGAAAGAGAGAGAGACAGAAAGACAGAGAAAGAGAGAGGGAGTGGGGAGGGAGGGAGGGAGAGTGAGACAGAGACAAAAAGACAGACAGACAAAAAAGAGAGAAAGAGAGAGAGAGAGGAGAGAGAGAGAGAGAAAAAGGGGCGATACAGAGAGAGAGAAAAAACAGAAAGAGAGAGAGAGAGTAGCGAGCGGCGAGAGAGAGAAAGAGATACAGAAAAAGAGATCCATAAAGAGAGAGGAGAGAGAGAGAGGGGGGGGGGGAGGAAGAGACGAGACACAGAGAGAGAGGGGAGAGAGAAAGAAAAGAGAGAGAGAAAAAGAGAGAGGGGGGAGAGAGAGAGAGAGAGAGGGGAGAGAGGAGAAAGAAGAGAAAGAGAGAAAGAAAGAGAGAGAGAGAGAGGAGAGAGAGAGAGAGGAGGAGAGGAGAGAGGGGAGAGGAAAGGGAGAAAAGAGGAGAGAGAGAGAGGGGCGATAAAAGAGAGAGAGAGACAAAAAGAGAGAGAATAGCGGCGAGAGAGAGAAAAGATTACAGAAACAGAAGTCCTAGACAAGAGAGAATAAGAAGAAAGAGGACATAGAGAGAAGCAAACGTCAAAAAAAACAGAAGAAAAAGAAGACACAGAGAAACAGGGAGGAGGGGGGGGGGGAGGGGGAAAGAGAGGGGGGAAGGAGAGTGGGAAGAGAGAGAGAGAGAGGGGGGGAAGAGAGAGAGAGAGAGAGAGAGAGGAGGAGAGAGAGAGAGAGAGAAAGAGAAAAGAAAGAGAAGAGAGAGGAGAGAGAGAGGAGTAGGGGGGGGGAGGGGGGAAATGGGGAAAAAGGGGGAAACGACAAAAAAAGAAAAGAGAGCAGGGGACAGAGAAACAGAGAGAGGAGAGAGAGAAAGAGCATCAGAGAAAGACTCAGAGAAAAAGGGGGGGGGGAGGAGGGAGAGGAGAAAGAAAAGGGGGGGGGGGGGAAGGGGGGGAGGGAAGGAGAGAGAAAGGAGAGGAGGGAGGGGGGAGGGGGGGGAGATTGAGAGAGAGAGAGAGAGAGGAGGAGAGAGAGAGAGAGAGAGAGAGAGACAGAAAGACAGAGAAAGAGGAGGGAGGGAGGGGGAGGGAGGGAGGGGGGGGGGGAGAGAAAAAAAAAAACAAAAAAAAACAGAGAGACAAAAAAGAGAAGAGTAGGGCATATATTTAACCTATTTTGTAACCATTTTCCCTAGCCCCGGGGATGTTTACCACGGGCCCCAAAAGTCCAATTTTAAACCAGACTCAAGAGGGCGTAATGACGATTCATCTGACCTCGCCTGACCCGACATTTTCGTGCCCACACCCGACGGGGTAAGTCGGTTAGCCTTCGCCTGGGCAGGTCGCCTGAAAGGTGCCCTGGGCCTCACTGTTTTCCCCATGGGGCTCGTCTGCGTGTTTTCATTTTTACATGTGCTGTGGTACGTATTTGACACCATTACTTTTCACAGTTATAGACTCTTACGACTGGTGCAGGGTGGTCGGCCCCTTTGGGCTCGCGATGAAAAAATTTCCGATAAAAAAACCGCTCGACCATTTTCCAAATATCATGTCTAAAAAAACCGTAAGAAACCATTTTGGCTTTCCTCTTATACTTTTCCCTTTTTTTCTCCTAAAATGTGTTTAAGCTGTAGGTTTTTTTGGGTTAAAAATGCTAAGTGACAACAAATGGCACATGCTCACACTATTTTCCTGACCTCAGATCGCATTACCATGTGATCATGGTATGTGGTCAACAAACATGAATATCGTTTGTTAGTTAAGTAGTCAATTAATTTTCCCCATTTTAGAGTTTTATGTTTTTCAACTGAATAATTTTAAAACGCTTTTGTGATTTTATTTTATCACAAAATATCATTTAATTTAATTCTTCTCCTCTCCCCCCGATTTTACCGTATTTTCTCTCTTTTCCCTTCTGCGTAGTTAGGACGGGGAAAGGGTAAAAGAGATACCATTTTTTCCCCCGTAAAATTTGGGTTTTTGTTTTTTTTGTTGACAACTTGGGGGAAAAACCGTAGCACCGTTAATTTGCCTTTGGGTGAACGTTCTATCAGCGCTAGAACGGAGCTTGTAACAGGTTTTTATATAATTTTTTATTTGATTATAGATAGGATCTCCCCCCATATCTAGTGCACAATTGACGATATACCCAGAGTTGCGTAAATAGCCTAAAAATTCGCTCGACGTTCGACAGTAGGTACAGGTAAAACCGCAGGTTATTTATTTGATCAGCAACTTTTAACCCGCAGTTACATCCATTAATTTAATGTAGGGCTAGGGTTTAAGCTAGAATAATTTTTCGCATATTAAATCACACCCCTTTTCACCGTCTAAAACTCACTTTCATGTTTTGGGTAATTCCCAAGCGATCCTGTGATTCGTGTAGTAGGGGCACCCATAGGGAATGTCACAAGCACCCCTCACGATACGCAGAAAGAGCGGTTATTTATAGATTTTCCTGGCTCAATTTGCCAAAAAACGGCATTTTGGTACGTCAAAGAAGTCGCTCATAGTAGACATGGCTACCTCTCGTTCAATTTTCTGCCCTGAGAAGATTTGCTCGCTAAAAAGCTTGCCCAAAATTTTTTTCATGTCACCCTTATAATCGCAAAAACGTTGTATCATTAAAAAGTTAATCAATGTGGTAGTTGAAATAGTTTTATATAGAGATTGCTAATTTTTCTCGTTTGTAATATGAACATTTTTTATTCTTGTTTGTGATTCATTTCTGTGTGAGGTCCTCCCCCTTCACTCTCATTCTGCTCTCGTCGCTAACACACACACACACACACACACACAAAACACACACACACACACACTTACTCACTCATTCTTACACAGAAAAAAAAACTGAAAAACCTTTTTATTTAGGGTTTTGCGTATTAATGCCGGGTTAAAAAATTATGAGATCTCTTTAGGCGGATTTTTTCAGCAGATGAGTGACTCGTACTGATGTAAAAATTAATTTTTTTTCTCGTGTGGCGACAATTGGTTCAAGTAAAACCTTGCATATGCCGTTGTCGTTTTTCCCCTTTTTACACTCATATCTTCAGGACGGTTGGGAGTTTAAGCCAGGGCCATGAGATTTTCTAACATTTCCCACTCCTACTTTTTTTTTTTTTTTGTGAAAATAAAAAACAAAACGAAAAAAAAGATGAAAAAAAATTTAAAAAAAACATTAAAAACCGCAAATCTATATAAATCCCCGTAGGGTACTTAACACCCCCTCTTCTCTGTTGCCCTTTTTTTTTTTTTCTATCTGGCCCTTACGAAATATCGGTTTTCCCTGACCATATTATACAGTCGGACGATGTAACCCACACGGCACCCAAGGAGGACCCCGCGCAGAACCGGTACCTTAGGGTCTGTGGGGAAGGGCGCAGGAAGATCGCCAAGGCCTTGGACCAGTATGTTTGTCAAGAGGTGTTAAACGCCCATAGTGGAGGGCCCGCCTGCCCAGACACCCCTAGATTCAGCAAAGTAATTCAGAAAAGGGAAAGGAATCGCCAGGCAGGTACCCGTCGCCCTGGTCATGTGGGTGGGGGGCCGCCCGCCTGGAGACCGATCCAGTCAACTCCCGAAGCTCGTCAGCACAGATCAGCCCCCCTGAGATGCCAAAGGTTTGGGCCCCCCTGCCCAGCGCCATAGATCCCGCGAAAATTCGGGACGTGTGGATGAGATGAGCCCAGAAGGCCTGGACAAGATCTGTGAGGTGTGTGGAAAGGACCATCCGAGTTTGGCCTGGGCGAGGATACAAGGAAGCTAGACGAATCCGAAATCAAGGAGGACCTGTGCGAGACCTTCGACGACGTGTGGACGTCGAGAACGGACAGATCACACCGAGGACCAGGAAGAGGAGGACGACAGGGACAAGCAGCCATGAAGATGCACCAAGAACAACGCACACGAGAACGAGATGACTAGCCAAAGTTAGATCACCCTTGAGGCAAATTTAAGGTTCTTAGAGAACGAGGCACGAGTAGGTGGTCGAGCAATATGGCATATACATAAGCTATTTCTGTAAGCCATTTTCCCAGGAGACCACGTGGCTGTTTACCACATGGGTCCAATCCAATTTTTAACCATCGACTCAGCGAGGGCATAGATGACGAATTTATCTGACCTTGCCTGACCCGACAGTTTGTGCCTAGCACCTGGCATGGTAAGGTCGGGCCAGCCTCCGCCTTCAGGCGGGTCGGCCTGACACTTGACCTCACGCTCACCGATTTACCCATGGACATCGTCTCGTGTGTTCCCTTACTGTGCTATACTCTTCATTAATAAAGAGGCAAGCCATAACTAACCCTGCAGCCACTGTACCAGAGTTCATATAGACTCTTACAAAGAGAGAGAAAAAGAGAGAGACAGAGAAAAAGAGAGAAAGAGAAAGAGAGAGACAGAGAAAGAAAGAGAGAGAGAGAGAGAGAGAGAGAGAGAGAGAGAGATACAGGGAGAGAGAGACAGACAGACAGACAGACAGTCAGACAGACTAGACAAACAGACAGAGAGACAGACAGAGGCAGACAAACAGGCAGACAGAGAGAAACATAGATAGATAGATAGAGAGCGAGAGAGAGAGAGAGAGAAAGAGAGGAAGAGAGAGAGACACACAGAGAGAGAGAGACAACCGAACAGGCAGACAGACAGACAGACACACAGAAGAAGAGAGAGAGAGAGAGAGAGAGAGAGAGAGAGAGAAAGACAGAGAAAGAGAGAGGAGGGGGAGAGAGAAAGACAGAGAAAGAGAGAGAGGGGTGAGGGAGGGGAGAGGGAGGGAGGGAGGGAGAGAGAGAGAGAGAGAGAGAGAGATTGGGGGGGGAGGGAGAGGGGGGGAGAGACAGAGAGGGAGAGAGAGACAAAGACAGAGACGGAGAGAGAGAGACAGAGAGACAGACAGACAGACAGAGACATAGAGAGAGAGAGAGAGTGAGACAGAGAGAGTAAGAGAGAGAGAGAGAGAGAGAGAGAGAGAGAGAGAGAGAGAGAGAGAGAGAGACGCAGAGAGAGAAGGTGGGGGAGAGGGAGAGAGACAAAGACAGACAGACAGACAGAGACACAGAGAGAGAGGGGGGAGGAAGGGAGGGTTGAGAGAGAGAGAGAGAGAGAGAGAGAGAGAGAGCGAGAGAGAGAGAGGGGAGAGAGTTTAAAGTTTGGTTTGGATTCCATTTGATACAATGGATATTCTTGGTGTGACATACTGTCTGCTTGATTTTGCTCACGTGCGTCAGCTGCTGCTGACTCGGCTGAACCGAGTCCTTGCCCGCCGTGGTGCCCAGCCACAGCAGTAACCTCCAGGCGACAGTTGCAACTTCTCGCGCCTGGGCGGGGCGCGAAACCGCCGACCCCTCGGATGAGAGGCCGACACGTACCACTGTACTAGCCTGGGGGGCTAGAGAGAGAGAGAGAGAGAGAGGGAGGGGAGGGAGGGAGGGAGGGAGTGATGGAGGGAGGGAGGGAGGGAGGGAGGGAGGGGGGGAGGGAGGGGAAGAGGAGAAAAAGAAAGAAGAGAGAGAGAGAGGGGAGAGAGAGGAGAGGAGGGAGAGAGAGAGAGAGAGAGAGAGAGAGAGAGAGAGAGAGAGACAGACAGACAGACAGACAGACAGCAAGCAAACAGAGAGAAACAGACAAACAAACAGACAGAGAGAGAGAGAGAGAGGAGAGAGAGAGAGAGAGAGAGAGAGAAGAGAGAGAGAAGAGTGAGAGAAAGATAGAGAGAGAGGTGAGGGACTTGTAAAACGCACAGTCTGTTGCGTATATTTATTGATGGGAGATTCTTGGTAATGTAGCTTGGACCGAGGTTGAATTGGCCGGCTGGTACAGGAAGCCCGGGGGTAGCCCCCGGGAGGCCGCGGGCGAGCGGGGCCGCGACTCGAGGTAGAGTGTCTGTACGGTTCCAGGTCAGCTATGGGGTCATGAGCGCAGCGGGCGTGGCTTAGGTCAGTACAGCAGCGATGCCATGGGCACGCCGCCCTATTGGTCACCCCTGTTAGTAGGAGGGCGTGACATTGACAGCATTTGACCAATGACCAATCTGAGATCGCTCGGCTCACGCACCCACCCGTCCTCCTCGACGGGTCGTCCTCGACGGATCATCATCGACGGATCGTCCTCGACGGGTCGTCCTCGACGGGAGTAGCAAGTGTCGTCGGCCGTGTTAGGTGTGTGTCCTGGCAGGCTGCGTCCCGGACTTCTCACGCAACTGATCCGCCATTTTCTGAAACAAGTACACCAAGGGCAGAGACCGGCAGAGAGACAGGAGGGCGAAATGGGAGGGGGGGGGTGACAAGGGCCGTATGTAAGATATAATCAGATGTATTGCAAGAAAATAGTATTCAAAATTTTTATATTGAATTTTCAATTTTTATGATCACTTTTTTTATATAATTTCACTGTCAAGAGATAGACAGAGGAACATGCTTAGGGAGACAATTGCAATAGTCCGCAGGGACTTGCTTGAGTAGCAATTGTCTCAGGATAGATAGAGGTGAAAAACTACAAGAAATAAGCATTGTGCATGGCTATAAGGAAGGAGAGAGAGTGTAAAAGGCTATCATCCTTAGTACAATGGTGAACAGAGGGTAGTTATACTTGTTAACGGCTTGACTCTTTATTTCTTAGAGTTGACACCACGCAGTATAAGAACACGACATGTTTAGTTATACGGGTTATCGGGCCGCGCGGTGGTCACGGTCAGCCCACCTGGAGGGAGGCGAGGGCTGACCTTAGCGCCGGTGGTAGCTTAGCACGAACCCCCGGTCAAACGAGGTCAGATATAAAAATGTGACCTCCGCCCTCGCTGAGCGGGTGGTTCTTATTTGGGACTTTTGGTTCCACGTGGAAAACAGCCACGTGGTCCACTGGTAATAGAAATAGAATTATCCACATCCTGTAACAGAAATAGAATTATCCACTTCTTATATTGCTCGGCCACCTACTCGCGCCTCGCCCTCGAGGCGCCTTCAAGGGTGACCTAACTTGGCTGGTCGTCTCGTTCTCGTGCGTTGTCCTAGTTCAACTTCGTGGCTGCTCGTCCATGTTGTTCTCATCCTCCTGGTCCCTGGTGTAATCTGCTCGTCCTCGATTATCCACACGTCCTCGAAAGTCTCGCACAGGTCCTCCTTGACTTCAGATTCGTCTTGACCTCCTCGTAGTCCGGCCCAGGCCTAACTCGGCGGCGTCCTCGTCCAAAACGTCCTCACAGATCTCGTCCAGGTCCTTCTCGCGTCCACACGTCCTCGTAATCTTCGTCCGGATCTACGGGCGTGGGGCAGGGGCGGCATCTCGGGGCGGCTTATACCTGCGCTACGAGCTCCTGGATTTGGGACCGGATCTGCAGGCGTCCGCCAGGCGTCGCCTATGCACAGCATTCTGGGGCGCTGGTACTTTTTCTGACGAAAAATTTTGGGTCCGTGGGCCTATGGATCTTCGATGACGTCCTTCTCACAGCATCCTAAGGGTCCCCTTGGGTGCTGTGTCGGTCCGACTGCAATATAAAGTCGGGGAGCCAGATCATACACGTAAGGGCCAGAGTAAGAGAAAAAGAAAGGCAACAGAGAAGATGGGGTGGTAGTTACAACTAGCCGGTTATTCATAACAATTTACGGTTGTTAATGTTGGTTTTTAACTTATTTTCGTCTTTTTTTTTCATTTGTGTTTTATTTTCAAAAAGGGAAAAAGAGAAAATAGAAGAGGGAGATGTCAGTAGCGGTCCGCATAGACCTATTTGAACTACCAACCATCTCTGATAGATATGAGAATAGATAAGGGAACGACATCGGCGATCCGCGAAGATCTATTTGAACCATAGTCGTCACACAGACAGCGACAGACAAAATTGCGGGCTAAAGAGATAAATCTTTACGCCGGCACTAAGTCAATGAAAAGGGTCAGTGTCTTTTATCCTGTGTGTGTGAGTGAGCTGAATGTGTGTGTGTATGCGTGTGTGAGTGACAGCTATCGTTAATGAGAGGGAAGCGAGAGTGACCTCACACAGAGAATGAATCACAAACAAGAATAATAGCGTTCACTATAATAAAACTGAAGTAAATTAGCAATGCTACTATTTAAGATTATTTCAACTACCACATGAATTCAACATATAATGATATGCGACAGAATGTAAAGCATGAATGAATGGTGACATAAAAAATATTCGCCAAATTTTTCAAGCAAATCTTCTCGGGGTCGAAATCTGAACTGCCGAGGTACATGTCTAGCTTTGCACGTCAGACTTCAATAAAACTCAATAACGGGGGATCCTATACCCAAATGCCGTATATGACTGAAGCGACTCGAGCCAGGGAAAATAATATCCTACTCTCTTCTGCGTTCTGTAATGGGCGCTCGCAAAATTCCCGAAGGATATATAAATTTCACGAATCACACAAACGCTTGGGGGGTACCCAAAACATGCAAGCGACTTCAAGAGGGTGGAAAGGTGTTTATTAATAAGCGAATAATGATTCTAGCTAAACCCTAGTCCTACATTAATTAACGGACGTACCGCGGGTCACACCGACTCAAAGGAGCCGAACGAACGAATAACTTCGGTTATTGCACCTACTCTCGAACGACGGAGCGCAGATCTATTAGGCGTTTTCGCAACCCGGGGCAATATCGGGCAATCCTGTGCACTATGATATAGGGGGAAAATCCTACGCTATATCCAATAATACCCAATTTTTTTACCTGCTTCGCTCTAGCGCCGATAGAACGTGGGCACCAAAAAGCAATGTAACCTGACCCTACCCACGCCGCCACCGACCGGGAAAAGAGAAAGTGAGGTCAGGGCAGGTCGGGGGCGAGGGGTTTGGAACGAGATAAAATGAAATGGTATTCGTGATAAGATAAAATCACGAAAGCGTTAAATTCGTTTCAGATGAAACAATATAAATATCTTTAAAACGAGAGAAATAAATAATTACTTAACTAACGAACGATATTCATGTTTATTGACAAATACTCGATCGCACGGAAATGCGATCTGAGGTGGAAGAATAGTGGAGAACGTGCCTTTGCTGTCATTAGACCTTTTAACCCAAAAAAAAACAACGGCTTAACACATGTATTGGAGAAGGAATGGAAAAGAAATAAGAAAGGGGCCCAAACGTGTACTTACGTGTTTTTTTTTTTAGCCATGTCTTGAAGCGGTCGAGCGGATTTTTTTCGGAGATTTGCTTTATGCTGCGAGCCGGAAGGACGCAGCGCCACCCTGCCACCCGATTGTTTAAAAGGCTATGCGTACTTAGTACAGTGGCTGACAGGGACGCAAAAAACACGTAAAGGGGGAACACACGCTTTCGACGACGCTACGACTTGTCTAAAGGGTCAAAAGCGCCGCATGGAGGCCACGGTCAGCTGCCCGGAGAGAGGGCGGAGCTGACCTTAGCGCGGTGGTAGCTGGCTACGTACTCTCGGTCAGGTCAACCTTTTTCTAATCCAAAGTGACCGCAAAAGAAAGAAAAGGGAAGGTCAAGATAGGAAATTAACCTTCCGCCCTCGCTGAGCGGGTGGTTCTTATTTGGGACATTTGGATCCACGTGGAAAACAGCCACGTGGTCCACTGGTAATAGAAATAGAATTATCCACATCCTGTAACAGAAATAGAATTATCCACATCTTATAGAGAGAGAGAGAGAGATTGGGGGGGGAGGGAGAGGGGGGGAGAGACAGAGAGGGAGAGAGAGACAAAGACAGAGACGGAGAGAGAGAGACAGAGAGACAGACAAAAAGACAGAGACATAGAGAGGAGAGAGAGAGTGAGACAGAGAGAGTAAGAGAGAGAGAGTAGGGAGAGAGAGGGGAGAGAGAGAAGAGAGAGGAGAGAGAAAAGAGAGAGGAGAGAAAAAAGAGAGAGAAGAAAGAGGACAGACAGACAGAGACACAGAGAGAGAGGGGGAGGAATGGGGGGGTTGAGAGAGAGAGAGAGAGAGAGAGAGAGAGAGAGAGAGGAGAGAGAGAGAGAGAGAGAGAGAGAGCGAGAGCGAGAGAGCGAGAGAGAGAGAGGGGAGAGAGTTTAAAGTTTTTGGGTTTTGGGTTCCATTTGATACAAGGATATTCTTGGTGTGACATACTGTCTGCTTGATTTTGCTCACGTGCGTCAGCTGCTGCTGACTCGGCTTACCCGTGTCCTTGCCCGCCGTGGTGCCAGCCACAGCAGTAACCTCCAGGTGACAGTTTTCAACTTCTCGCGCCTGGGCGGGGCGCGAACCGCCGACCCCTCGGATGAGAGGCGACACGTTACCACTGTACTAGCCTGGAGGCTAGAGAGAGAGAGAGAGGGGGGGAGGGAGGGAGGGGGGGGAGGGAGGGAGGGAGGGAGGGAGGGAGGGGGAGGGAGGAAGGAAGAGAGAGGAGAGAGAAAGAACAGAAGAGAGAGAGAGAGAGAGAGAGAGAGAGAGAGAGAGAGAGACAGACAGACAGACAGACAGACAGACAGCAAGCAAACAGAGAGAAACAGACAAACAAACAGACAGAGAGAGAGAGAGAGAGAGAGAGAGAGAGAGAGAGAGAGAGAAGAGAGAGAGAAGAGTGAGAGAAAGATAGAGAGAGAGGTGAGGGACTTGTAAAACGCACAGTCTGTTGCGTATATTTATTGATGGGAGATTCTTGGTAATGTAGCGTGGACCGAGGTTGAATTGGCGGCTGGTGCAGGAGAGACCGGGGTAGCCCCCGGGAGGCGCGGGCGAGCGGGCCGGCGCTCGAGGTTAGAGTGTCTGTACGGTTTCCCGGTCAGCTATGGGGTCAGAGCGCAGCGGGCGTGGCTTAGGTCAGTTCAGCAGCGATGCCATGGGCACGCCGCCCTATTGGTCACCCCTGTTAGTAGGAGGGCGTGACATTGACAGCATTTGACCAATGACCAATCTGAGATCGCTCGGCTCACGCACCCACCCGTCCTCCTCGACGGGTCGTCCTCGACGGATCATCATCGACGGATCGTCCTCGACGGGAGTAGCAAGTGTCGTCGGCCATGTTAGGTGTGTGTCCTGGCAGGCTGCGTCCCGGACTTCTCACGCAACTGATCCGCCATTTTCTGAAACAAGTACACCAAGGGCAGAGACCGGGAGAGAGACAGGAGGGCGAAATGGGAGGGGGGGGTGACAAGGGCCGTATGTAAGATATAATCAGATGTATTGCAAGAAAATAGTATTCAAAATTTTTATATTGAATTTTCAATTTTTATAATCACTTTTTTTATATAATTTCACTGTCAAGAGATAGACAGAGGAACATGCTTAGGGAGACAATTGCAATAGTCCGCAGGGACTTGCTTGAGTAGCAATTGTCTCAGGATAGATAGAGGTGAAAAACTACAAGAAATAAGCATTGTGCATGGCTATAAGGGAAGGAAAAGTTGTCATGTCCTTAAGGACTATCTTGAATGACAGACTTCCTTAGAGAAAAGAAAAAATGCAACAATGCGAAGGTCAACAGTGTGCTGTGCAATATGACATACAATATATATCTGACTTATAAGAAATTAGTATAAATTAGAATATGTCTATCATCCTTATGAAGCAAAGCGATAATGAAAATAGGTAAATATAGTCCTCATGATCACTTGAGAGTGACTCATTACATCATATACGCTTAATAACAACATACGGCACGATGAAACGTAATGCAATGCAAGAATAGAAGATTGGCGCAAGACTTTATGCATGTAATTCTTGTGCAATTAACGTAATTTTTATACAGATCGATGTATGAAGTTGCATAACTGAAGTGATGGGTGAATAGACGAGATAAGTGAGTAAATAAGTTAGTTATAAAGTGAATAAGTCAGAGTATAGCACACGAGTAGAAAATATAATAATGGTAGAATAGGCATAGAATCATAGCAGCTAGATAAGATGAGTGAGAGTAATAAGAAATAGAATGGCGTGCGAGGTGAAATTGATAAGTAAAGGGCGAGGCGAGGATGGGGACGTGGGTATGTAAACGAAGTGGAAGATTTTTAGAGGTCAAGGAATATAGATACCGATCTAACTGCACGAAAAGAACATTCATAAACATGGTAATATAAGTATTACTCTACGGCAATTGCAACGTTATGTCAACTACTGTTCGAAATCACAGAAATGATACTACAACAGTATGTGAAATGTATGAAATGGTGACAAGTTATATTAATTTAAGCCTAAAGATTCCCGGAGGAAAAGCAGCCAGTACTCCACCATATTTTCAGGTTGCAGAGGATACTGCCGGGACGAGCTCATACGTAACAAAAATAATACGCAAATTGGGCATCCCATCTCCTTGGGATGGGATGCCCACGTAGAGTCGTAAAAACATGGTGCGCATCACGGGCGCCGGATCGCAGCTGAGCGATTAATGTGCTTCTGAGCACGTAAAAGGACAACATTCAACTTAAACACTAATTACATGTCCAGAAACCTGTCGTTGGGGTCGTCACCAAGGATTACGTAATAAAGATGAAATGACGTTCGCGATATAGAGCAATTAATGAAAGAAATGCTGTGAAAATCTGTCAGCATCTTAACGATTGTCATGAGAGGAAAGAAGGAAAATCGTTAGGATGACCGAGGGAATTTGCCTTGAATTGATGGATAATGATAACGAAAATCACGAACAATAAGAAATCGTAGTAGCTGATATAATGTAATAATCTCTAACAACGAGATAGAATTGAAATGAAAATAGAAACAATTATTTCTAAAACGTGGGCAGATCAGAGTGACCCATTTTACCTGAGTGAGATCGAAAGTCAGGTTTATCCGATAATTAGCAGAAGCTAGTAATAAAAAAAAATTGAAAGCGGAACACATTGTCATCGAAAAAATGAATAATTGAAACACTAATTAATAATAGTTATCATAAATATCACATTAATAATCTAATTAATAATAACTAAATGTTTATATATAAATGTATATCAGTATGAATAGATTGTACAATATGAAAAAAAAAAAATGTCGATAACAGAAAAGGAAAATTTATAATTTGTTTTCAAAATTCCAAATTATTTGAAAAAAACAATAATGAAAAAAAAACTGAAATGCGAAAAAAAAAAAAAGAAGAAAATGGGTTTTAATGAGGCATTTCACACAGGTCAAAAGGGGGGGGGAGAAAATGTCATCCCCCTTGACATGACCCGACCCGAAATGACCTGGGGTACTAATGTTAGTGAACCATAAACTTATTACTGTATTTGTACTATTGAAAAATACGAATAAACAAAACACATCATACGTGTAAATGTAACAGAAAAACAAGAAAAGAAAAAAAAAATCTAATATTTGGAAATTAACACTAAGATGACGAACTGATAATGAACATCTGGATATCACACGGTTAAAAAAAGGTCAGGAGAGACAGGTCATTTCGCGGTCAGAATTCGATCGTGAAAGGCAAAAGTGAAGTCAATTGGGAAATCGCACTTACAAAATATAACGTACTTATATTTAAATTTATTTGTTTAATGAAATTAACTTGTAAAAAAATATCACGACACTAGAATATTAAAACGCAAATGACCTTCATAGATATATTAAAAATCGGTAGAGAGGGAGGGGAAATGTGGAGGGAGGGGAAATGTGGAGGGAGGGGAAATGTGGAGGGAAGGGAAATGTGGAGGGAGGGGAAATGTGGAGGGAGGGGAAATGTGGAGGGAGGGGAAATGTGGAGGGAGGGAAATGTGGAGGGAGGGGAAATGTGGAGGGAAGGGAAATGTGGAGGGGGAAGGGGGGAGGGAAATGTGGAGGGAGGGGAAATGTGGAGGGAGGGGAAATGTGGAGGGGGGAATGGGAGGGGGAAAGGTGTGGAGGGAGGGGAAATGTGGAGGGAGGGGAAATGTGGAGGGAGGGAAATGTGGAGGGAGGGGAAATGTGGAGGGAGGGGAAATGTGGAGGGAAGGGAAATGTGGAGGGAGGGGAAATGTGGAGGGAGGGGAAATGTGGAGGGAGGGGAAATGTGGAGGGAGGGGAAATGTGGAGGGAGGGGAAATGTGGAGGGAAATGTGGAAGGAAATGTGGAGGGAGGGGAAATGTGGAGGGAGGGGAAATGTGGAGGGAGGGGAAATGTGGAGGGAGGGAGGGGAAATGTGGAGGGAGGGGAAATGTGGAGGGAGGGGAAATGTGGAGGGAAGGGAAATGTGGAGGGAGGGGAAATGTGGAGGGAGGGGAAATGTGGAGGGAGGGGAAATGTGGAGGGAGGGGAAATGTGGAGGGAAATGTGGAAGGAAATGTGGAGGGAGGGGAAATGTGGAGGGAGGGGAAATGTGGAAGGAGGGGAAATGTGGAGGGAGGGGAAATGTGGAGGGAGGGGAAATGTGGAGGGAGGGGAAATGTGGAGGGAGGGGAAATGTGGAGGGAGGGGAAATGTGGAGGGAGGGGAAATGTGGAGGGAGGGGAAATGTGGAGGGAGGGGAAATGTGGAAGGAAATGTGGAGGGAGGGGAAATGTGGAGGGAGGGGAAATGTGGAGGGAAATGTGGAAGGAGGGGCTTTAAGGAAAGGGGGAAGGTTAGGAACTATAGTGGATAGGTGGGGATGGTCTGGTGAAAGGAAAAAATATTGGTTTGTGGATAATTCCAATAACTTTTAAATACTTCAAAGATAACCCCATTAATGCATTATTAACCCGAGCCTAAAAAATGCACTGAATTACAAGAAATCACAAAATTAGCGCCAATACGGCCTCGGCTAACGCAATGGGGGATAAAGGTAATAATAAATTATGCCTA
>NC_051426.1:23179393-23180757 GCF_015228065.2 Penaeus monodon
TTTTTTAAAAAAAAAAAAAACACTTTATCAGGCATCGTTTATTTTTTAAAAACTAAAAACATAACCAAAATTAGTGTTATCTAGAATGATTATAGGGATAATGACTGTTATTGATATTTACTTTTTTTTTTTTTTTTTTTTTTTTTTTTTTTTTTTTTTTTTTTTTTTTGTTTTGTGTGTGTGGTGTGTGTGTGTGTGTGTGTGTGTGTGTGTGTGTGTGTGTGTGTGTGTGTCTGTGTGTGTCTGTGTGTGTGTCTGTGTGTGAATTGATGATCAATATAATTAAAACCATAACCTTCGCTAGTGTAATTATTATCATCGTTTATTATTATTATTAACATTTCCATAATATATTTTGTTATCATTAAAAATTTATCATCATCATCGCCACTTCTGCCTTATAACGTCATCCTTATCTCCAGTATCTTCATCGCTCACGCTTTTATCATTGCAGTTATCGTTATAATACATCTGTCATGATCATACGCCATTAATATTTCCACTGCTGTTACTGTAATGATACTAAATAACATAATTCTGATGTTTGATATATTAACATACCCTTATCATAAATGTTACTGTAATCACTAATCATATCTTCACACACATCAGTTGCACATTTCAGGATAAATGCTCAGTTGATCGCCATTGCCTCCAGTTGCAACACAGGACCTCATCCTGCCTTCGCATCCTTTCTTGCCAGCCACGCCGCGCCGACGCCGCCACTTGAGGTGCAGGAAAGTGTTAATTGGCCGTCCACGGGGCCCTTCGTCGCCCTGGCGCTGAAACTGGCAGATGGCGGAGACGCGGGGCTTTTGCCAATTCCACGGCCACAGCGAGGCTGGCCGTGACTCGCGCCGAAATGAGGTGCCGCGGCCGGCGTCGGGGCAGTCTAGCCTAACTTGCAGCATTGACGTCCTTGGGTTTCCTGCAGGACCGCGGGTCTGCACCTTGGCCTGATAAGTGGAAGGTGTGGGCGAAGCAGAGGGGAGGACACTCGAGACAGCAGTTAGCAAAAACCCAGCACGTCAGAGGATATCATTCTCCCTTGACGCCGTTTCGCGTTTCCTCCGTTCTCCAAGGTCTGTGGCGATGATAGTGCTAGTAATTACGCCGTTGATAATGATGTGATAATAATTATGCTGTTAATAATGTGATAATAATTATGCTGTTAATAATGTGATAATTAAGCTGTTAATAATGAAGTCATGATAATTATGCAGTTAATAATAAGTCATTGGTGGCGGTGATAAAATAAAATAAAATCAGCCAGCTCCATAGTCGGAATTGCTGCAGAAGGCTCTGCCAAACGCTGGAGAAAAGGAGCGTGAGCTGCAGCTCCACGTGACATTAAAGCAAAAAAA
>NC_051426.1:23195857-23198357 GCF_015228065.2 Penaeus monodon
CCTCGAAGGGAAACCTCGTCTCCAGCGGAGGATGCGGATGGGGAGAGGGAGGCCTCGCGAAGCGGCCGGGGAACAAGCTCAAGGGCGTACGTAAGATGCTAAAGATCAATACATACATAATGACGGACATACATATATTCACGCATGCATGCATACATACATACATACATAAATGTATACATACATACATGCACACATACATACATATATACATATATGCATACGTCCATACATACATACGTCCATACATATATACATTTATACAGAGACTGCAAGAAATATAAACATACATGAACATGTTCATCCAAATATGCAAAGATACTTGTATACATACATACTGATTAATTCATTCAATCATATATGCAAGTATAAAACATACACTCCTACATACTGTAGATACATGCAAATAAATGTACAAACTTATAAACAGACAAATATACAGGCATATGCATATTTTGTAAATGTGCTATATACGTGTGTGTGTGTATGTGTGTGTGTGTGTGTGTGTATGTGTGTGTGTGTGTGTATGTGTGTGTGTGTGTGTGTATGTGTGTGTGTGTGTGTGTGTGTGTGTGTGTGTGTGTGTGTGTGTGTGTGTGTGTGCGTGTGTGTGTGTGTGCGTGTGTGTGTACAGATCGAATGATGCTAAACCGATATAGATATAGGTAGATAAAAGATAAATGGTCCCAAAACAGAGAGATCCTTAATGCACCCCCCCCCCACCCGGGCGCAGGTCGGGGGAAGGCGCGCGTGTCTCCGCATGCGCCGAGGCCTCAGGTGGACCCTGTCGGGGCTCCGTGCATAATTAGCCTCGTCTTCGCGCCTTAACTTACAAGAAGGTCAGGTTGGGTGCGTTTCGAGAGCCGGAAGGAATTGAGGGTGAGCGACGGCGGCGATAACTCTGGCTTCGCTGTTATTCCCGGGAATCTTGTGGCCAGCAGTCGCGGGTCTTGCAACGTGCGTCGCAGCCTTTTGCAATGAGGACAGGTGCAATCCTCGGCGCCCGGTCATTGGTAGGGTCACGCCTGAGAGTCAGGGACGCCACTCAGGGCTGAGATGCAGGAATGGGGGCTATCTATCTAACTATCTATCTCGCTCTCTCTCTCTCTCTCTCTCTCTCTCTCTCTCTCTCTCTCTCTCTCTCTCTCTCTCTCTCTCTCTCTCTCTCTCTCTCTCTCTTTACACTCTTTCTCTCTCTCTCTCTCTCTCTCTTCCTCTCCTTTTCTTTCTGCTTGTCCCTCTCTCTGCCTCCCCCCCTCCCTCTCTGTCACTTCCTTTTCCTTTCTGCGTCTGAAGCTCTCTAGGAAAAGAGCGAGCGGTGGACACAGCCACAGGATTTACATAATTATAAACGTAAATAAATGTTTGTCAGTTTATTCTTTGAACGCACATCCGTGTTATTGTTTCTTTCTTTTTTGTACTTACTCACCTACCTTTTATATATACATATATATAATTGTGTGACTGTGTGCTGGAACTTCTTTTCCTGAAGCCTTGCACCCTGTCCGCTAACGGGAATGGCGAACGAGGGAAGGCGAGCTGAATGATCTCATGGCAGTAGGAAAATAAACGGAAGGATGGAAACGGCAACACAAAATACGAGTGTGTGTGTGTCGACTATTTATAAGTGTCTGGGTTTTCTCTGTCGCTCTGCGCGGTTCCAACCCGTGTAGCGAGGTTATCATTTCCTTGATATTCCCCACTATCTTATTAGACATTATTTTTTTCTTCTTATATACAGTTTATAACTGCATGAAAAGAAGATCAAAAGAAATAAGTTTCGATTTGCTGGCTGACTCGACGAAAAGGTGCCGATAGGCCTACGCGAGGTCCCCCCGAGAGCCCTGCCGGCCGCGCCGCCCTTGTTGAGCGCAGACCATTCAGGAAGGCTGGTCCCGGCGGCTGGCAATGGCGCTCGAGGCCAGGGGAGAAGCCAACTTTCTGGCAACAACTTTCACGCGCGTTTGCTGGAAAGCCCCGTGAATCCGTCACGTGACTGCTTCGTCTTTTCGTCTTTTTTCCGGTCCACGTCATTTATCGCTTTCCTTCCATTTTCCTGCTTTCTCTCCTTTTTCCCTTACCCATTTTCTTCCTACTTTCCGACATGTCTTTACTTTTTTTCTTTTCCTTCTTGTATTACTGTTTATTCCAAGTTTCTCTTGGTGTTCATTCTGCTGGCCGTGCATTGCGCCCCCGTTCATCATAGATCTCCACTGGGATACAAATATATATAAATATATATAAATACTATTATTAGTTCTAATGTTGCAGTAACGGTTAGTTTAAAAATATGAAAATAACAATAGCTATTATAGCAGTAGTAATAATGGTGACAATGAGAGAATAATGATAATAACAATTAGAATGATAGTGATGATAATAACGGTGATATTGATAATAGTGATGCTAATGGTAATGATGATGATATTAATACAAATATTGATAATTATATTAATGATAATGAAATTAAATATATCACTTGTAATATCAAAATGAGGAT
>NC_051426.1:23204323-23206823 GCF_015228065.2 Penaeus monodon
CCTGTGGTCGTCAAATGCTGTTGTGCATATGTGTGTGCGACTATACGTGCGTGCGTGCGTGCAAGGAGTCCTGGCAGCAGTGCCCCACGAGGCCCCCCTCGTGGGGCACGAGGTGTGCAGTTGGCAGCGGGCGCTGGCACCGCCGCCGCCGCGCTCTCCCGCTCTCTGCTCCTACGGCGTTTCTACCGCCGTCGATTAAAGATTAAGATGCACCTCTGTCATCTAGCACACACACACGCACACACACACACGCACGCACGCACACACACACACACACACACACGCACGCACACACACGCACACACACACACGCACGCACACACACACACAAACACACACACGCACGCACGCACGCACGCACACACACACACACACACACACACACACACACACACACACACACACACACGCGCGCGCGCGCGCGCGCTCGCACACACACAACACATACACACACACACACACACACACCTGTGGGTGTGTGTGTCTTTGTGTGCTTGTATGCATGTGGGTGTCAGCGTACGTGCGTGCAAGCATGTGAAATCTCTCTCTCTCTCTCTCTCTCTCTCTCTCTCTCTCTCTCTCATATATATATATATATATATATATATATATATATATATATATATATATATATATATATATACATATATACATATATATGTATATGTATATATTTATATTCATATTTATATTCATACATATACATATACATATATATACATATATACATATGCACACAGTCAGATGCAGCGCCTCAGCCGAGCCACAGGTTCCCCTCCGGCAGCGTTCGAGGAGCGGAGGGCCGGGAGCGAGATGCCCATTTGGGGAAAAGGACAACAATGATGGCCATTACAATACGTTTTCAGTGAGAGAACATAATGTAAATCATCCCAAATTAAAAACAAGATTCGATTAAAAAAATGAAAGAGGTCATTGGGTCCGCGACTGGGACAACAACCGGTTCCGTTTGGGATACTTAATCAGTGTTTATTATTTCCATACCTTTAGTTCTTTCAGTTCTTTGATTGATTGTTCATCATTTAGTAATTTTGCTTGGATTTGGATAATTGGTTTGTTTGTTTTTTTCTCTCGTTGCATATTCTCTGCATGTGTCTTCCCTCCCCCTCCTCTCTCCTCGTCGTGTGCTTTGAATGTGATAAAGGTGCGTTCGCGACGGAAATCAAAAGCAACACAAACGGACGCGGCGACTCCGCTGCCAGGCCGGGGCGCCGCTTGGCTCCAGCGCCGTGGCGGTGAGCCGAGTGCCGAGGGGTGTGGGGGGGGGGGGTTATTCAATAAGGTGCAGCTTCGTGAAGAACAAATTTACTCGAGGAAGTGACTTTTTTTGTTTATGTTTTTGTTTCTGTTGCCGTCATCCTCACTTCTTTTACTATTGTTATTGTATTTATTAACGCTGTTATATTGACATATAATATCTGACATCATTAGTTAATGTTATTATATAAGATATAGTTGTACTGATGATAATCACCAATATGATGTCTTGTCACGATTATCGCCATTTTATTACACTACGTAGATGCAGTAACAATACTTTTATCACATTTTATCAGTTTTGTGATTGCAAGGATAATATTTCTCTTTATCAGCTTTCTTGTGATGGCATTTGTGTTTTCTGTTAGTACTACTACAGCCGTCATTAGCATCGTTGTTTTTTATCATTAATGTCAGTGTCCTGTAATCAGCATTGTATTAGCAGGGGAGGTATTTCCCTTCACGCATTTTCTTTTCTGTTGTCTATCGCTTATTTTCATTTTTATTCTTTGTTACTTATTGTCATTTATATTCTCTTATCATATATTTCCATTTCTATTTTCTATTACTTACTTTTATTTCTATTTCTGTAAGTATTATGGAGCTATTAAAACAATGATAATGGTCATGATTTACATAAACATCATCATAATCATGACAGTACAGTAACATTACTGGCAATAGTATTAATGATGATAATTACATTGATAACAATGATAACGACAGTGATAAGAACAACAAAATGATAAATACAAACAATCTAATTGACAAATAACCTAATATAAATGGTATAATCATAGTAATGATGATAATGATAATAACAATAACAATGATAATAATGATAAGACAGAGAATGATAATAATAATGATAATTAAAATGATAATAATAATAATAATTAGAACAATAATAATAATGAAAATAATTACAGTATTATTAGTATAGATAACAGTAATAGCAACAACATTAATCACTGATAAGAATAGCAATATTAGTTGCAATAATGATATTCGTAAGAAGGAAAACGATAAGGATAGATAACAAACGCCCTGATTTGCCAAACCGCTTTGCTCAGCCCGAGGCAGCGCCGCCCGCGCCCGCCCGACGCCGCCCTCAGCGAGGCATCTGGGAATCCGCAGCGGGAGATGAGCAGAGATCCGCACCGCGACGGACGCGGACACCGCGGATAAAAGCTCTTACCTGCTGCTATCTACCCCCCCCCCCCCT
>NC_051426.1:23216823-23221823 GCF_015228065.2 Penaeus monodon
CCGCTGTCAGCGTGGGGTCACGAGCGCGAGATGCGTTCACAGTCGGAGTGGCTTGGCGCGAGGACGCCGAGCGGCAGCGCCTCGGTTTCAGGACGCGGAGGCCGCGTCCCTCGGCACTTCCGGAGACTGAGTCCGGTGGGAGAATTCACCTCGGAAAGTTCTCGACCACTTCATTGACATAACTCCTCCCTCCCACCGACGCCCAAACACGCCTTTAAGATTTGCAGGAAACGCGTACAAGCTGCTGACTCCAGAGAATCTTCTCTCTGCCCTGTCCCTGCCCCCTGCGTCCGGTTTAACTTTCCCCTCCTTTTCTACTTCCTCTTGTTTTCCTCATCATCATCGTCATCATCATCATCATCATCATCATCATCATCATCATCATCATCATCATCATCATCATCATCATCATCATCATCATCATCATCATCATCATCATCATCAGTCATCATTCATCATACACCATCATGTCTCCTCCTCTAACTCCTCGCCTCCTCTCTTTTCTCTTTCTCCCCATCCTCCTCCTCCTCCTCTTCCTCCTCCTCCTGTCCCTCCTCCGCCCGCCACTTCCTGCTCGCCAGCGTCGCATGCAAGATGCAGGAAGCGCAAGCACGTGTGTGTCGTGTGACGTCTTCTTGCCACAGGCCCTGGACTCCTGCCTCCCCGTCTACGGACGTCGTAGACGCTGAATTCTAAGAGGCTGACGACGACCCCAGGGGCAGCTCTGATCGGCAGCGTCGCGAGTGGCTGCCGGCGCAGCAGTGTCGTCAAGGGAAAAGGCGACCTTTGGCAGATTTCCTCCGACGTCGCGACCTTTGACCTATCTCTTGGCCGGTCAAAGGACCCTCCGCCCAGAGACGAGTGAATCCCGCCCGAGAATGCCAAGGTGCCCGACGGGATCGCCCCCCCTCCCTGCAAGCACCTTCGCGTGTGCCCGCGTCGCCAAGCGCTAGGGGATGACCCAGGGCGGAGGGCCGGAGGTAGTGCGCGCTGGCCAGGCTGATGGATAGCGAAAGGCGCGCTGGGCACCGGCGCCCGGAGTCCCCTTCGCTTAGTGCATCACATAATGGATGTACTGTAAAAGCTGCAACTTCGAACGGTTGGTCTACAGGTGCGAATGTATTTGCATGCGTGCATACATTTATTTTCTTATCGTCATGCAACCCCTGTGAGCCGATACGACACTCGTGTCTGTTTTTCCTTTTCGAAAGCTCGCCTGCCTTCATCCACGCGCAGGAAAGCGCGGACAGATGCTATGGAGAGTGACGCGACACAACGAAAGCATGCAAGAGGACCGGGAGCGCAAGAAAGAGATCGCAAAGCAACACAATCTGGGACAGAGGCCTCCGGGCGTCAATAAACGCGCTCCGGCAACACCGACGAAGGCCGCGACGCCAGAGGTCGGGGGCCCTGCCAGCCTGTGTACTTTGGAGCGGCTGACTTCGCGCCACAAAAGGGGAGAGAAGAAAAGGAAGCACCAAAAGCCAGGCGGGGCTTCCGACTTCGATTCCGTTCCTGGCTGTTGTCGCAACGCTATGCGAGATTGTCACGCTGCTGTTGGGACGCTTTGAGGCGGAAGCCTTTTAGGCGAGTTCTCAGCCAGCAAACCTTTAGTTTGCTTCTATTTCCCTCAAGACTATGGTCGAACGGCCAGACGCAGCGTCCGCACGTGCGGTCGCTCCGTCCTCTCCCGTTTGCGCCGCTTGCCAAGCCAAGCCGTCGTCACCTCCACGCGGGAGGCTAAGTGGGAGGCACCGGCGAGGAAGACACCTCCTCCTCCTCCTCCTCCTCCTCTTCCTCCTCCTCCTCCTCCTCCTCCTCCTCCTCCTCCTCCTCCTCCTCCTTCCAGCAGTACATCACTTCCTTTATCCCTCTTCGCTCTTCCTCCTTCCTATTCCTCTTCGTCCCTCTTGTTTTGCTGGCAAGTTCACGACGCGGTCGCCCCCCCCCCCCGCCCAGCCGTCACGCACAGCTGCCTCGCCGCTGCTGCTTCCTTGTCGACGAGACTGAGCTAAATGGACGGCCTCTGCTGCTTTGTTTTTGTCAGCGACTTGTTCGTCTCGCGGCGCCGCGTCTGCGTCGATGTCGTCTTTGCAGGAAGGGGCAGCGATGCTCCTGGAAAAGGAAACGCTGTCGCCGACGTTTTCATGATCATTTTCGTTGGCGTGGCTCCATTATTGTTATCATTATCGTCATTATTAAAGTTATTACCATCTTGCGTTTATTATGTGCCTATCGGCCTGCGTATCCATCTCTCTGTTTAGACATCTGTATCTCTAATCATAAGATATCAAGGTCTGCTCATAGTATATACATACACATGCGCGCGCGTGTGTGTATGTATGTATGTATACATGCACATACACATACAAACGCACACACACACACACACACACACACACACACACACACACACACACACACACACACACACACACACACACACACACACACACACACACACACACACACACACACACACACACACACAAACACACACACACACACACACACAATTATATACATGTACATAGATTTGCATACATACATACATACATACACACATACATAATGTACATACATACATACATACATAATGTACATACATACATACATACATACATAATGTACATACATACATACATGCATACCTGAATATATGCATATAGGCCCACAGACACGCCAGCGGCGACGAAGGCGCAGCCGCGTGCATTCCCGAGTGCGGTTCTGGCCATACGTCGGCCTTGCCCTTTGGCCTCTCGCCTGCCTGTTCCTCGGCCGCACGGGCGGGAGCGAGACTAACTGCTCGTGCCTCGAGGAGACCCGTGGCGCCCTCCGAAGGCGACGGCGGATGCCCTGTGCTTGTGTCAGGCTGTCATTCGGATGCCAAGCAGCCCTGAAGGCTAGGGCTCCGATGGAGTCGGCGGGAAGGGGCAGCTCCAAGCCTCGGGCGCAGCAAGCAAGCCGGCGATGCCCAACCCTCCTGAATGGCCGGCCGAAAACGGCACGAGGCAGATGAGCGCCTTTGCGTGCATTGACTCATAGAAGGACATGTTTTGTTGCATCACTGGGCATTTGTAGAGAATATGCATGCATGTTGCAAACCCGTTTACACATTTTACAGGCGCAAATGAATCTGCTCTTATCCCAACGCACTTGGTCCACGCTAAAATTTCCCGTTTTCTCCCCTCCTCTCTTCCCCATCTTCCTCTTCCTTCTTTCCCCTCTCATCACGCCCTCCACTTCTTCGACTTTCTCACTCTCCTCCTTCCTCCCTCCTCCTCCCTGCTCTCCTCGTGACCTCGTGATTGATGGTCTTCTTGACCTTACTTCCGGCCGGGTGACCTTCGGCGAGCGGTCGGCTGAGAGAGGAGGAAGCTGCTTTGCCCGGCGGAGGGAGGCTAAAAGGACACAGAAGGGAGAAGAAGGGAGAGAGGGAAGGGGCGGAAGGGGAGAGAGAGAGAGAGAGAAGGAATGAATGAGGGAGAAAAATAATCAATGCGATGTTCCACTGTCCGACTGAAAGAGGAAAACTAAGACGTGTAAATAGCGATTTCTCGAATAGAGCAAAAGAACAGAGCAGAGACCGAACTAGAAAGACCAATGGCACAGCAAATAAAAGCCTGAATCAGTCCCGGCCGCGTCCAGCCCATATGCACGACACCAGGAGAAATAAACGAGAGGAAAATAGAAGCCCTCGCCCATTAGACAGTTTCAGATATCGAGTATGTCTACCAAGTAAAAACGCTCAGCCCACGTGTAAGCGAAATAACAGGCCAGAGAGCCTCGCCTGAGCACATGGCAACACCTGCGCGTCGGCCTTCAGGGGGACAAGGCGGGAGAGACGTAAGCGCTGTAATTGCAGGTGAGAAGGACATTTTTGTGCTGGTAATTGTGTCAAGGTAGACGGGTGATTCAGGGCGATAGGGAGAGACGGAGGGACGGACGGACAGAAGGGGAAAGAGGGAGAGGGAAGGAGACGGAATGATAGGGAGAGGGAAGGAGGGAGAGAGAAACGTATCTAGCTCACAACGACTACAAACATACAACTCCTAAAATCAGTGATATCTAGAGACAGAGAAGAAGAAGAAGAGCGAGAGACAGAGACAAAGACAGACAGAGACAGAGGAGTGAGAGTGAGAGAGAGAGAGAGAGAGAGATAGAGAGAGACCGAGAAGGAGAAAGAGAGAGTATATTAGCCTGAGTTATTGTTAAAGAGAAAACAGAGGCTTATTGGTGTGGAGGCGTAGTTAGGGGGTATAGTAGGAGGGGACGACCTCCCCCCCCTGTCCCCTGGGTTGATGGGCTGCGAAGGATTCCTCCCACGACTCGCGCCTTGGCTGGGGGGGGGGGGGGGATCCCTCGGCCTGCCTGGACGCCGTGGGGGTGTTTTGCTTAGAATACGACACACACACACACACACACACACACACACACACACACACACACACACACACACACACACACACACACACACACACACACACACACACACATACACACACACACACCTGCTCAGTGGCGCAAGTTTTGCTGCAAGATTCACTTTCTCCTCTCGGCGCGCGGTTCGGTCACCAGGTGCGGAAGCTTTGCAATTACGAAAATTTGCAACAGCGATGTAAAGAGGAAAAACGGTGGAAAATGTTAAGAAAAAATATGCGTCGTGCCTCTTTCGTGAAGGTCACTCAGATCTTGTTCGAGTGAAGTATGTCATGTTAATCGAGATCATAATTTTTTTCAACAACTTTGTTGAATAATAAAAGGATGTGAGTCTGATAGCGAATAGGCAGTGGCAACAGCTCGGTGACTGCCATCAGAGACACCTTTTTGCCGCGACGTTACGACACGAGGAGGACGCGGGGGAGAGAGGCCTAGGGAGGGGGGCTGTTTGACCCCTGGGCAGTTCCTAGCAGGCGGAAGGAAGAAAACGGGATTGCATCACCAGAGGACAGTTCCTAGTAGGTTGAGGAAGACAACAAAACAGGACGTAGATTGCTCCA
>NC_051426.1:23226823-23229323 GCF_015228065.2 Penaeus monodon
TTATCCTCCCCCCGCTACATCTTCTATGCTTCTTTCTTCAGCAATTTAACATAGTTCCCCCTTGTGAGAACACACATTGATGCTAAAGATTTCATTCACAACTCCTCTTGCGGCTTCCTATATCCCGGTAGACTCGCTCAAAAGGCAGGATTCTCCATCCTGGCCCTCGCGCAGGACGCCTTGCGAGGGGTGCGTCGTCGATCAGCGGCGGAGGAAGAGCAGCGGAATCTTATCTCGGTGAAATCGCTCGATATGCTTTTCTCACACGTGTTGGTCCGGGCTGGGCTGGGCTCCGCGGCTCCCCGGTGCGCCTTTTCCATCTGGTGCGTGCATGTGTGTCTGTCTGTTTGTCGGTCTCTGTCTTTGTCTATCTATCTCTATCTATCCATCTGTCTATTTATATCTCCAGTATTCTCTCTACTCACCCCCTCCCTCCCCTCTTCTTTTGCCTTCGTCAATGTGAGCGACTGCGGTGACGACAGTTACCAATCGTTGTTTTCAGTCGCCAGGCGATGGGTGTGATAGAGAAAAGAAACCAGATCCATTTAACTGATTAGGAGATTAAGCTGCGTCACGCCGGCGCTGACGAGGAGGGAGGGCGGAGGGGGGAGGGCCCGCAGTCGACACTCCGCCGTCCGTCGCTGCCCGTCGGCTTCGAGGGCCATTTCGGTAGGGCTTTCTCTCTCTCTCTCTCTCTCTCTCTCTCTCTCTCTCTCTCTCTCTTCCCCTTTTCCCCCCTTCCTCGCTCTCCTCTCTCTCTCCCCTCTTCTCCCCCCTCCTCTCTCCTCTCCTCCTCTCTCCTCTCTCCTCTCATCATCTCCCTCTCTCCTCTCTCCTCTCCCCTTACCCCTCCCCGTGCCCGTGCCCCCCCCTTCCTCCGGGCCGCCTGCCCATAAGCCCTTCGCCTATTGTTATCATCGCCCTTTGTGGGGGCGTTGCATCAGGCCTCCCGCGGGACGCCGCTCACGTGGCAGCCTTTGCACAAGAGGGGAGTACAGGCCAGGGGAGGGCAGGCCAGGGGAAGGCAGGTCAGGGGAGGGCAGGCCAGGGGATGGCAGACCAGGGGAGGACAGGCCAGGGGAGGACAGGCCAGGGGAGGACAGGCCAGGGGATGGCAGGCCAGGGGAGGACAGGCCAGGGGAGGGAGGCAGGAACTAACTTATTTTAATTTTATTTTCACACATTGTGTTGTTTGTATCATTGTTTTTTTTTTTTTTTTTTTTTTTTTTTTTTTTTTTTTTGCTGATTTAAGTATTGTGTTTAAGCATTTTCTATTTAACCGTCTAAGACGATAATTATCACAGAAAAGCTTCTGATAAACAAGAAAAGACAACTGAGGCAGCTTTAGCGGAAAGGGAGGCTAAGGGGGACACGTGTTTTATGCATACAAGAAAAAGCATTGACTTGCAGTAGGATGATTGGGAAACTCGTGTAAGCAGTGTTTAATTAACGAGGACGATACCATGCTACTCACTGCTTGAACAGAAATAACATTTTACAGCCTTTAATGACTAAAACAGAAATCAATTTTCACTGATTGGCGATGGAGGCGAATACTAAGCTGGACGCAAGTGAACACCAGGAAATGCGGCTGAAATGCGGAAAATATACGAGCGACCACAACGGAAATTACAGAAGTCCGTGAGGCGAATGATGATGTCAGCTGATCCAGCTCGATCCAGCACCGGCTCTCAGCTGTTGGTTTCTCTCGCAGCGCCTCACCAAAGGACGTTACTCACTCACAACAAAACAGTTCATGTTGCTCAAGAAGTCAGTCAAGTTCGGGCTACTGAATGCCAGAGCCCGACCTCCTTGCCCTCTCTTCCTGCCTCCAGGTCCCTCCTCGACGAGGCATTTCTTCGTCCTCATCAGCTGATGGGGCGGCGCCCTTTAGTTCCCTTTGGAACGTCCCTCGCTGGACTGTCGCAGTGTCCTCGCAGGTTCACTCACCGAGCGGACGACTGCGCCCTTCGCCGATCTCGCATTACGAAATAACCGAGCGACGTGTCCCGCGTTATCAGGCGGCGGCCGTGTCAGCGCAGCCCAACAGCCCTCGCGCAGGGCTGCCCGGGACGCCCCTGCTCCTGGAACCCCTGCGACATAATGCCTGTCAGTGAGGCTTCCTGGGGAACGATCACTCTTCGTCGAGGGTGCCACGGCGAGGGTCGGCGCACGCAATTTCCCGGCGTGTGCTTTCGGAGAACGAAGTTCGCTTCTGCAGTCGCTCGGTCGGAATTTCATCGCTGGGAAGCGTTCCTGCGATGCAATTGGCTCACTGCAAGCATGCCTCTTCAAGGATTGGTCGGTTAGTACGGCTCCTGCAAGACGATTAGTTAGTTGTAAATATTCCTCTCGTGATTGGGCAGTTGGTAATGTTCCTTCCCGCTGATTGGTCGCCCAGATAGGATCTCTCGACGCGATTGAAATGCTACCAACGTAAGACGTACCTATACTTAGTCCATCTAGTACTCTGTCACCCTCTGGTTAGCATAGCTCGCAT
>NC_051426.1:23238902-23248902 GCF_015228065.2 Penaeus monodon
TCATGAGGAATTGGAAATGAAACAAGAGACGCTCATGTTTAAGGAAGACATCTCATGAACAAGTTCCGTTTGTCCTTATTACTTCAAAAATTTGTTTGTTTGTTTTTATACTGCATGTTACGCAAATTAAATATTTTCATGATCATTTTCGTTTAGTTTCTTTTTATCGGGGGGGGGGGGGGGCTTCTTCTTTTCCATGCCTTTATGAACGAAATAACAACAGGTAAGATGTAAATGAATGGAATGCAGAACTGCCAATTAAACATCAATATGCAAAGCCAAAAAAGTGACGAAAACACTATAAAAGGGATGGATACACATGGCCAAGGTGCAGATATATTGCTTTCCTGCCCAGATGCAACAGGATCCGCCCCGCGCCAGGGCCGTCCTCGCAGCAGGGAACAGCTGAGTACAAAGTGCTTGACTGGAAGAGTTCATTCTTATCTGGTTACAGAGGCTGTTATCAAATTCCTTCAGGCGACGGACTGTGTGAATAGCGCTGCTAGTTGCATAAACACTGTTTATTTTTCTTACGATGGATGTATTTTAGATGTGCTATTCATTATGTTTTATGATATTTTCTTTCCCTAAAAGATCCATAACCGCAACAAGCCTCAACGAAGAAATGGCAGGGCTCGGCAGATAAATAACAGGCCTTCTCCACTCTCATAATTGCAATTGAGCTGATTTTCTCTCATAAACGCCGGCCATGTCATGAATTTTTTTTTTTTTTTTTTCATCTCTATCTGTAATATTTAAGAATAATTATACGTCAGAACTGAGAGAATTGTTCCAGAATGACACTTTGAGAAAGGGGACAAAGCCATTTGAAATTCTCTCTCTCTCTCTCTCTCTCTCTCTCTCTCTCTCTCTCTCTCTCTCTCTCTCTCTCTCTATTTTTTCTGTTCTCTCTCTCTCTCTCCCTCCCTCCCTCCCTCCCTCCCTCCCTCCCTCCCTCCCTCCCTCCCTCCCTCCCTCCCTCTGCTTCACCCTCTGTCCTCTGTCCCTCTACTTCTCTCCCTGTGCTTCCCCCTCCCATCCCCCCCCTCCGAATCCAGAGAAGCGCCGGCTCTTTTCGCTGAACTGCCGTTGTTCCCGAGTGAGCGGCGAGGCAGATGCCGCTCCCGTGACGGTCGTTGAGGTTAAATTGGGTGATTGTTAGCGGCGGCGGTTAGGGGCAGGAAGGCTGCATTTTGGGGGAAATGAAGCCGCCACGGAATTCGGACTCGTTTCTTCGTGCTGTTATCCTATACGGGATTACTGGCATCAGAGGATCAGGAGATGTGCGCCGGTGGGACGAGCACAGCGGGAAGTATGGCTGTCGCTCTGAGGCTAATTTTACAGAATAAACAGCAACTTGCACGCTGAAGACGCGGGCATTATGGAGATTGCTTTGATGAGGCTTAAATGTAAGTATGCGTGTGTACCTTTGCCTCCTTGTGCGTGTGTGTGTGTGTGTGTGTGTGTGTGTGTGTGTGTGTGTGTGTGTGTGTGTGTGTGTGTGTGTGTGTGTGTGTGTGTGTGTGTGTATGTGTGTGCGTGCGTGTGTGTATGTGTGTGCGTGCGTGCGTGCGTGCGTGCGTGTGTGTGCATCTTGCGTCCACTTGTTTACCCGACCTGCACCCTGGGAGAGGCTTCCCAACGCCTTAAGTGTTAAATGGGCGGAAAATATCTGGGCCGCCCGCCCGCCCTCGCCCGCGCACCTCCAGGCCGAGCGAGCCCCAACCCCGCGACGCCCGTGATTAGTGCATAATGAACTCGCCGCCCACGCATGCACCCAGGCCGCGAAATAGCGGATGTGTAGCAATTTAGCACCTACGGCGCGAACGGATGGAGCGCAAAGTAGCGGACAAGGTGCCTGCGTCGCTTGCTCCCTTCATAATCATCCTATTACTTTGGACACTTCCCTATTACTCCAGACATTTCCCTATTAAGCGCCGGGTTTCATCGGGGGGCCTCGGAGGGCGAGGAGCCGCCGCTTTCCAGGCGGCGATCCCGCCGTCCGCTCGGGGACGCCTCGGGCCGCCGGCTGGGCGTCCGCAGGGCAGGCGGGGCCGCCGGTAATGGACGTCATCTTGCGGCCGAACAACGTCCATCGCACAGACGCCGCGCATGAGCCTCCGCCTCGAAGGGCGTCGAGCGTCCAGCCTTCCTGCGGCGGTCCCGGCGAGGCATGAGACGCCGCGTGCCGAGAGACGCTGCCAACGGCTCTCCCGAAGCCGATGCCAGCTGCAGCGTCAGATGGGGATTGACGGCCGCAGAAGCGAGGGCGAGGGAGAGGGAGAGGCCGACGGTGAGGCCCCGCCACCAGCTGACAGATGGCTGGAGGTGTGAGAGCCGCTGCAACGCTGACACTGGCGGCTGGCACGTGGAAGGGAAGTCGCTCAATCCCATCGCTGATTGGCCATCCCGGTTTACAACCTTGAAAGGGATTGGTTGACTGTTTACTTCCTGGATGCTGATTGGCTGGCTGTTTACCGTGATTTAGGATGATTGGAATGCTGGTGTTGACATCCTTCACTGTGATTGGGTTTCGCTAGTTGTTTCCACTGTGTTGATTGGTCACGGCTTTCAGCTAGCGTTGATTGGGGTGTGTGACACTTTCTGCATATTTATGCCTTTGCTTTTATCTCATTTCCCATTCTGCTCTCCGCTCCGTTATAGAAATTTATCTAAAGGAATACGTGCCTCGAAATCCAAGGCAGCTGTCTCTCTGGATTCGGGAACACAGGCCTTCTGGTTTCGAATCGTTCTCCCACCCCCTTCTCTCTCTCTCTCTCTCTCACTCACTCTCTCTCTATATATATATATCTCTCTATCTATCTATCTCTCACACACACGCATGAAGGTTGTTTTGCCAATCACGGCGACCCCTCAGGCATCTCTAGTTGAAGCCTGACTGACAGAGATGATGACACACACCAATGGAAGCTCAGCCGGCCTAGTGGAGGCACTTCCTTCCCAGGGACTGGTTTGGCGTGCGTTCTGCTCTGTGAATAATCCTTTTTAAATAACAACTAATTGAATTCTCTCTCTCTATCTATCTATCTATCTGTCTGTCTGTCTCTTTCTCTCTCTCTCTCTCTATCTGGCTACATCTCTATCTCTCTCTCTCTCGTTTCTCTCTTTCTATCTCCCCTCTCTCTGCCCTCCTTCTTCCATCTTCCCCCTTTCTTCTGTTTTCTTCAATCTCCTCTCCAGTCTTCCCATTCTCTCTGTCCCTTTTCCCCTCTCCTCCCCCTCCCTCCTTCCCTCACCTTCCCCACTGTCTCCCGGCTTTCATCGCCTCTCATCCCTCCCTCTCTGCGCCCCCTGCTCCCCGCAGCTTCTCTCCGGGGGGCTGTCACCCCCTGGCGGGAGGCGCGGTGCCCCTGATCCCCCCCTGGCGCGGCGTCGGCCAGAGGGCGTTTGGCTCCGCGCCTCCAGGCTCATCTGCGCGTGCCTTCGTGCCGTGTGCTCTCGCTGCATGTGCACTTTGTGCATTGTGTGTATGTGTGTGTGTGGTGGGGAGGGGGGTATTTAAGTATGTATACGCATTGTATCTATGTATGTATCTAGGCACATTATGTATCTTCTCTGTAATCTTATTTGCATACGTAGATGGCCTTTGATATTCAGCCTTTGTGTGATATTGTTCAAGAGGTCATTTTTAAACGGCACAGTGCGTGTGTCTGTCTTTTCGGGCGAGAATAGCGATCTTCCCCGATGACGTCGAATGATGAATTGAACATCTGGGAACGTCTTTTCTGAAAAATGTCAAGGAAGCATTTTTCATGCGGTATATGTGGGCAAAAAATCTGAAGCGAATGAACGAAATGGACAACAACACCCACACGCGGTGATAAGAACAGCAGGTCTTAGAAAAAGATCGTAGTAATGAAAGATACACACGAGATTCAGGTGTGTTGGTAATTCTAACAGTAAAGCTAATAATTGCCACAGTGACGATAGAAACGACGCTCGTAACGGCACCATTATGCGGATAAAGAATTCAGCAACAGCTTATCCCCGCAGGAAAACGTTTGCAAAAGAGCCAACACGTTTACGCGGCGGGGAATTATCCAATTGAGTCGTGGCGGCGCTTCGTCTCACCGGTCCGCTCTCTCTGGCACGGATTATGGCTGCTTTTCTCATGTCCGCATCGTCCTTTACTTTTAGACGTTGACATCTTTCTTCCAGGTTCTTGGTGCTCCTTTGTCGTCTTTATTACCATTTCCTTCCGTCCTCCTCGCTTTTCTCATTTTCCCATTTGTCCTGTGGCGTTTGTTCTTTGGCTCCCTTTCATTTCCCGTTTATTCCACTCTTTCATTTCCCGTTTATTCCTCTCTTTCCTCTTCCTACTCCTTTATCATCATCATCCCTCCCACTCGTCATTCCATCCTTCGTCATCCTTTTCTCCCATTTGCCTCTCTTCCCTCTTCGCCACAGCTTCAATTTGTCCAATCGCCCTTTTCCTCCTCCTCCTCCTCCTCCCCCTCCTCTCCTCCCTCCCTCCCTCCCTCCCCTACCCATCCACCGCCCTCTTCCTTCCCCTCCATATGCATGCCCCTCCCCTCTCCCCTCCCCTCCCCCGCTTCTCCCCACTTCCTCTCCCCTCCCTCCCTCCTCCCCCCACCCGCCCCCCCCCAATTTTTCTCCTCTCTCTCTCTCTCTCTCTCTCTCTCTCTCTCTCTCTCTCTCTCTCTCTCTCTCTCTCTCTCTCTCTCTCTCTCTCTCTCTCTCTCTCTCTCTCTCTCTCTCTCTCTCTCTCTCTCTCTCTCTCTCTCTCTCTCTCCGCATCCGCCTCAGTCTCCTCTCAGTGCCTTATTTCCCCACATCTGAAATACCGCACCCGTTAAGAGGAGAGCGATTATGTCTTTAAACGAAAGCATCTTTGAAGGGAAATACGGCCAAATAAAAATCAGTAAATAAGTAAAACAACGCAGAGGAGCAATTCTGGAAAAATGAATGACTCAGCATGAATCAAAATAGCAACAATGAAGTTCTGATATTACTCTAATCGCGCTCAATTATTTCCTTCCCTTTCACTTCCCTTTCGTCAGCGTCTGTATCTCGCAGCCCCATCTTCCTTGTCGCTGTGTCCCATCCTCCTTACTTCTCTCTTTGTCTCATCTTCATCATCTGCTCCCTCTAGCTCCTCTTCCTTCCGCTGTCCCTCACCTCCTTCATCCCCCTCTTTCTCTCACCCCTCCCCCTCCCTCCCCCTCCTCCTTTCCCCTCTCCCCCTCCCGCGACAAAGCCAGATGTGTTTACGTTGCGTTGTATGATATTAGAATGACTTACGCGCAAATGCCAAGGTTCATTCATTCATCAGCCGCTGTTGCTGCATCTGATTCAGGCGTAAAATAACACAAACAGAAGTAGTAAGAAAAACTGATGATAAGATGATAATAAAAGAGAGACAAACAGGTGGGTGATGACCACATTACATAAACAAAAACTGCATACATCACACAAGCACCAACTCACCTCGGACGCAACTCAGGTGGAAACGGACAGACTGGTGGCTGATGCGCAATGGGCATCATGAAGAAAATTGAGGAACAGAGTGCGTATTCCAGGCAAGAGAAAAGGCAAAACAAAATAGAAGGAAGAGGCGAAACAAATCAAGAGGAGGTCGCAAGGCAGCACTCACCCCCCCCCTCGGCCCACGCTGCGTTTAGGGACTGCTTCGCCTCCTCGCCCTCTCCCCTCACCCTCGCTCTCGCCCTCTTCCCTCACCCTCGCTCTCGCCCTCTCCCCTCATCCTCGCTCTCGCCCTCTCCCCTCATCCTCGCTCTCGCCCTCTCCCTTCTCACTTTCTCGTTCGCTCTTTTCCCTCTCTCTCTCTCTCTCACATTGTCCCCTCTCTTCCTCCCTTCCTCTGCTCCGCCTTCCTCTTCCGCTCAATCTGCTACGGCCCCTTCTACCCCCTCCCTCCTCCCCCTGCCCCTCCCCCTCCCCCAGCCCGCATTTCGAGAAGGTTCTGCGACGATCAAGCGCTCGTGGTCGCGCCAGTAAAGCCAAAGGCGCCTCATGCAAATGAACTGGGCGAACCAAGCATGCCAGCACTTTACGCTAGGGGAGACGAGATCACTGCTTGGCTGGCGTCCTCTTCCTTTCTCTCTCTCTCTCTCTCTCTCTCTCTCTCTCTCTCTCTTTCTCTCTCTCTCTCTCTCTATCTCTCTATCTCTCTCTCTCTCTCTCTCTCTCTCTCTCTCTCTCTCTCTCTTCCTTCTCTCTCTCTCTCTCCTTCTCTCTCTCTCTCTCTCTCTCTCTCTCTCTCTCTCTCTCTCTCTCTCTCTTCTATAATTTTCTTTCTATAGATATCTTTATCATTCCTTTTGTTCCCATCTCTCCCTCTCGTCTCTTGTCTTTTAAGTTGCATTTATTCCTTCTCCTCCTCCCTTCTGTTCGTTTAATTACTCTCTAATTAAAAAGATCATGAATCTCAGTCGCAATGCATGCAACATTTTGTCGCGTGACTTCTTATGTTGCTCTGAAGCCGTTTACTTGATTTTTTTTCCCCATTTTCTTCAGCTTCCTTTCCAGGTGAGGTCAATACTTCCCTCCTTCTGTCTCCGATTCCCCTTTTCGCCATTCCACTATGAGCCATTTTTTCTTTTCGTTTTATTTTCTCTTTCTGTTTTCTCCACTCTTCTCTTTTTCCTCCTCCCTCCTCCGTTCGCCCTCCGCGTCCGGCCCCGATCAGCGCTGCAGGGGCGCGTCGTGCGCATTCCGCGGCGCACTTGTCGCGTGTTTTTATTCCTCTCGCTGGTCTCTCTCTCTCTCTCTCTCTCTCTCTCTCTCTCTCTCTCTCTCTCTCTCTCTCTCTCTCTCTCTCTCTCTCTCTCTCTCTTTCTCTCTCTGTCTGTCTCTCCCTCTCCCTCTCCCTCCCTCTTTCTCATCATTTCCTTTCTATAAATATCTTTATAATTTTTTATCATTTTGACACTTAAAATACTGTCTTTTTTCTATGAAACACTTCATTCCATCCTAAACTCTTCTATTTGATTAAAATAATTAAAATTATTTGATTAAAATCACCATTGTTGTGTTTTTATTACTGTTATTTCTTCCATTTGTCTGCTTGTTTTCTTTTTGTTCTTATTGTCTCCATCATTTATTTGCAAGTACTGTCGTGACCCTTATTATAAGCAACACCCTTACCATAATCAGCATTCCTGCCATTGGTCTAAGCATCCATTTACGTGCAGCTCTCCCGCCCTTCTCCGCCGTTCCTTATTCGTCCTTGTGATTCTTGCTCGTCTTCTTCGTTCTCCTCCGGCAGCCCTTCTCCGCCAGGCTCCGCCCCACCCTAATCAGCGTTCACTTGGACACGATCAAGCTTGGACGCCGAAAATGTGAAGTACCTTTGGTTCGTTTCTGTAGAGGCCTTTGCTTGTGGTTGCCGCCCCGCTTTCGAAGCCCCGCCGGCGGATCGCCTTTTATCTCTTCTCTTCGCCGTATTCTATTTTTTTGTCCTCCTCTAGCTCCGTCTTATTATTATTTCTCCTGTTTCACTCCTTCCTTTGACAGTTCTTCCCCTCTCCTCCTCCTACTCCTCCTTTTTTTCTTTTTTCCCTTTCTTATTCTTCTTTGCTTTCTCTTCCTCCTCCTCCTCTTTTGTTTCCCTTTCTTTCTCCTTTCTTCTTCTTCTTCTCCCCTTCCTTGACCCCCATATGCTATCCCCAGAGAGCTTCCCGAGAACTTCGTTTGGCTTCCTGTTGCCGCAAGTCCTCGCCGCCCGCGCCCGCCCGCGCGAGGGCTGATGCGTTCCCGCGCAGAGCACAGCCTCCGCTCCTGCGTGAGGTCAGTCATGCTCCCAAAATAGAAATCTTTGTTCCATTCATCCTCATAAGTTCCGCGCGTCCTACGACTGAGCTTGCTTCGCCAGCCACCCTTGATCTTCTCCACGACCCGGCGGATGGCATCCCGTGTTCTCTTCTCGGAAGATCGCACCGTGACTTCACAAGGATTGCTTGCGTTGGCACCTGGCCGAAGTCATCGAGGCGAACAGCGCGTCTAACGTTCGCTGTCCAGCCCTGGTTCGCATCGCCAGGACCTGGACTCGTAGAGGGATCGAGCGTCTTGGAAATTCCTTCGACGCCGAGGACCTGCCGCTGCCTTCTCCGGGAAAACAGATTTATTCATCCCATCACCCTCGCCAGCCCAATGCCCCCCCCCCCCTTATCCCTGCTTGCGGACAGCGTCACTTACCCCTCATCGCCTCGCCTCATGTGAGCCGGACTTCAGTTTGATAACTTTAAACTAAATCGTTATATTTTCTTATCGCCCGGCGCGAAGCCGGAGAACTGCGCGAGGGAAACACCGCTCTCGGCTAATGGCTTTGTTGGGCAGATGATCTGCGTCTCCGTTTCGTCTGTGCGTGCGTGTGTGCATGAGCGAGCTCGACTGAAGAAGGAAGGAGGTGAGAGGAAGGGACAGGAGGAAGGGAAGAAGAGAAGGATAGGCAAGCAGACAGAGAGAGTTCGATTAAGAGATCCACTCTTCCAGACGCTTGGATTTTTTTTCGCGAACAAATGCTTTATGGCGCGACGGCGACAAAGAGTATTTGGGACAGAATGGAGTCCCTCGGCGCTAGACTCCTGGGCCGCCCTTTGGTGAATGCTGGCTGGCAGTCTCCCCGAAGATGTCTTGCCTCAGCTTGCTCAAACACCTCTGAAAATGGGCCGTTACAACATCAGACGAAACTCGAAGAAAGACTTGCAAGTTCTGACAACTCTTACATTAATCATAATTACCTTAAACCCAAGACCTTTGCACAAACGCCGCAGCGAAGGTTCCGACCAAACCGAAGAAAACAGATACTGGCCAAGGCCGCCCCTCGGAGGACCGCAACCCTTCGGTCGCAGCCAGCCCGTCGGGCGCTTCGGCAAAAGGCTTCACGAGGCTTCATGAGGCACGGTGGTCCGCCGCGAGAAGGGCGTCGGAGGCAATTAGTTTTAAGGCGAAGACGCCGTCGTTACCGTCACTGGGATGTGCGAGAGGAAAAAAATAATATTAACAAAAAACAATATATATTTCATAGTCCTTGTTTGTACAGAGCGCACGCAGATGAATACACAATTGCGCGACGCATCAAGTGCCATCAGCGGAAATCTGAAGGGAAGGCGTTCCTGCCGGCGGCGCTGGCTCATGTCGCCCCGACGTCACCGCCCTCTAGCCCTTTCAAAGGGCTCCACCGCTGCAGTTGCTAAAGCCTTCGTGGCCTCGTCAGCTGCGTCTCCTGAGCTGCCTTTGCAGTTTCATGATCTTGCAACACAGCAACTGCAAATCCATGGCCTTACATCACCCGACTGATGCTGCAAATCCCTGCGTCTTCTCGATCGCATTTTTATATCCTTCACATGAATACGATTATAGTTTATTTCTCCTCCGTGTTCCTATATTCCATTTGCACGTGCAATCCTCCTCCTCTCTGTCTGCAGTTACAAATCCCCTCAGTTCCTTGGCTGTATCTGCAGATCCTTTGTCTCCTCGACTGCATTTGACAATTGCTTCGTCTCCTCAAATGCAGTCAGGAAGCCCTTAATTCCCTTCGCCTGCAGTTGCAAACTCCTGCATCTCCCAATGCAAATACAAGTTATATTTTACCATGATTGCAATTGCAATATCTCCTCTTTCCCGACTTCGCAGTCAACTGTACCCGGAACTCCCACGACAGCCGCCACCTTGACTGCCTGTTTATTTTCTCTGCTTCTACCTGGATTCACTAATCTCAAAGAGCGTATTGAAGGCGGCTCCTGATAGAGGGGAGGAGGAAGGTTCTGTGTGTGTGTGCGTGTGTGTGTGTGTGTGTGTGTGTGTGTGTGTGTGTGTGTGTGTGTGTGTGTGTGTGTGTGTGTGTGTGTGTGTGTGTGTGTGTGTGTGTGTGTGTGTGTGTGTGTGTGTGTGTGTGTGTGTGTGTGTGTGTGTGTGTGTGTGTGTGTGTGTGTGTGAGTGTGAGTTTTGGTACCTCTTTGTTTACGTCTCTCCCTGTGTTACCTATTTGTATGTG
>NC_051426.1:23253902-23263902 GCF_015228065.2 Penaeus monodon
CGTTGGATATGGAAGCACAGGCAGCGGCCAAAGGAATGAGGAAAATACAAAAAACACACACACAAGAACAATTCAGGATGTTTTGTAAACAAATAAACACCCGCGGACGGTAGAAAGTCAAGACCTCAAGAAAAAATGCCAAGAAAAAATATACAAAAAGACATGGTTCACTCATTAATATTCATGAAGAGATGCCAGACCCCATCTCCACACCCCACATATCTCTGAAAACAGACGGTCAGCTTTTTTCAATACCTGCGGGGGAAGTAAACACTATATCGTAGGCCTTGATCTATTGCGAGCCGGACGCTTTTTATCTCGCTAATCTTGTTTTTCTCCGCGGTTGAGAGCTGGAGTTCTCTCTATGGGCAAGGGTAGGTGCTGGCGTTGCGTAACGTAATTGGGAAACATCATTAGGTTGATTAAGCCGAACCCAAACGAAGGTATATTATGCGCATTAGCTGTAACCATTTTTCTAATAGGGCCATAAGAGAAATACCTACAACTGTAACTACATTTCAGTCGCCTCCATTCGACAACCTATATTTCTTTTCATGTTTTTGCCCTCTCTTCCCTCTCCTTCAGAGAATTCTCTTTTGTGTTCTAATCCCTTTCTCTTCCTCCGCAGAACTGGCATCCGCAGGAGACGCGTTGGAGGAACTGCTGGAGCTCCGGCTGCACATCCTACAGCTGTGTCCGCATCCTGTCATCAACGGAAGTAGGTTTTCAATAAGATTTACGCCTGCTGTTGCTGCTCCTCTTCTCTGTCTCTCTTCCTCTAGTCGTAGACATTTATGTTTTTATGCGCACTCTTCATATTTTATTTTACACTTTAGGAAGGAAGGAAGGTGTTTGGATTTCAGAAATTTCTGGACTTTTCGAAAGTTGTGCTTGAATTAGTGTTACATTCCCTCCTCATTTTCCTGATCCAAATTTGTTTAGTGTTACATGGTTCCATATGGTGTTCCCATTTGTTGCAATTTAACTTTTTTATTATCATGCATCTTGCTATTACGCCAACAACAAAACAGCAAATAGATAAATGTTTTGAAAAGACCTATCCCTCCCGCTGAACGAAAATCATTCGTATCCCCTTGTTAAAAGAAATATTCACGCATCCTGTATCCTTGAGCAGATTATCCCTTTGATAATAAAACTCAATTGGTTCATGGAATCCAATCTGTCTTCCTCATAACTGGCTAGGAAAAAAATCTGTCTAATTTAGCGCATGAATTATGTGTGATTTTAAATTTAAAGTTCGTAGTGCACCATTTTTGCATTAGATCATTTCTTTTTAAGTGACAAATTATGATGTTGGTAGAATTTGCTAGACCTTTTTGTTGTTCACTTGATTTTTCTCATTAATCTAGAATTAGTCCAATCGTAATTGAGATGAGTAGACTTGAAGTTGCTTTTGTTTTTTCTTGACTCGAATGTGTCTTCCTCATTTCCCTTTTTTAATTCTTTTATTATTATTATTATTATTGTTTGATTTTTATTTCTCCAAGTAGACTTTTTTGTAACTTGCTGTGCTTGTATGTTATAGTAGTGCATCCTTTTTTCTTTTTATTTCGTCTGAATAGCCTTTGGTTTGCTGGAATCGAAAGGCGAGAGAGAGAGCCATGGCCAGGCCCCAGGGTCCGCCGCCCACCAGGTACACTTCTCTTTTTAGTTAATTAACCTGTTTTAGAGCCTTTGTCTTATGTTTGCCTTTTCTTCCTGTGTCTACTTCGGCTGTGAAATATTTCTCATTGATCCATTTATCATTTATTTATTTTAGTGATTGCTCAAGCTATTGTTTTTTTTCATTCCATGGAGATGGAGCTGACAATTGTGTGTGTGTGTGTGTGTGTATGTGTGTATGTGTGTATGTGTGTGTGTGTGTGTGTGTGTGTGTGTGTGTGTGTGTGTGTGTGTGTGTGTGTGTGTGTGTGTGTGTGTGTGTGCGCGCGCTTATGGGTGTATGAATGTGTACCTACAGTACAGTCCGATATGTATAACCTCACCACTTCACTTTTGACAACATGATGATTGTACTTTTGCATATATATGAATTTTAATCTTTTATTTACGACCTGGAATTATTTCTTCATATTCTGCTTTTACTGAATTTTTTATTTGCATATTAATCATTAATTTGCATATTAATTAGAGATTCCGCCGTGACTCAGCTTCCCAAAGCCCAAAATCCACCCAAATCTGACTCCGCCCCCTCCCCCCCAGGACAAGCTCGGACTGGGCGCTGATTGGCCGAGCGCCGTGGAGGAGGAGTGCCAGGAGAGCCTCAGGATCATCGATCACGTGACCGAGGTGGAGAAGTGGACGCTGGTCGACTCCATCTACTTCACCATGACGGCGGTCACCACCATCGGTAATAAAAGACGTGGTCTTTCTATTCATTTATTTTTTTAAATTTCATATGCAGATTTATTCATTAATAGTTTTTCCTTTTTTCTTAGGGGGGTTAAAGGCGTTTAGCAATTTGTCAAGCTTTTTCCAGGAATCGAAGTGTCTTAGTGTTTAGCCTCACGGGTGTCTGTCCTCCTCGGCTCCCAGTCTACAGGAATAGCTTCACACGTTTAGTTTGGTCTCGGCGGCCACAGTTAGTCTTAGGTTTCCTTTTCTTGTTTTTCGGTTCAAAACATATTTTTAAGCTTTTCTGTAAGAGTTTAAGTCTTGTAATTTGGTGATTTGATTTTGCTGTCCAAAGGGAGTTGCCGAATCCATGTAGAGGCGACGCTGTCTGCGATTCAGAGGCCGTGATATTAATTCCATTTTGTTTCGAATGTTGAAGAGTATTTCTCCGGCGGTTATCTTTTCGATTCGGATAACTTCCTGCTTGCAAGCTGCCATCCGAGCGGAAGTGGAAAGCCCGAGCCACATTATCAGTTCCATCACTCACCCCCTCCCTCCCTCTCCCACGCCCAGGCTACGGCCACATCTCGCCCGCGACACGCTACGGGCGGCTGTTCTGCGTGCTGTACTCGCTGGTGGGCGTGCCGCTGACCTGCATTCTGATGGCGTATTCGTCCGAGATGCTGTCCAACCGCATGCTGCAGCTGTACACCTCTGCCAGGGTGAGTCGCCGCGGGGCTGAGTCAGGGGGCCGAGTCGCTCCTGTGCCTCGGTCCGACTCACGGACACTGGGCCCGTGAGTCACTGTCACTCAGTTGGCGAATCTTAATCAGTCAGTCTGTAGGTATTCTCAGTCAGATCATGATGATAATCTTTGAAAATGTCTAATTCATAGCCCTCATTACCCGCCCCCGCTAACCTCCTCCAAAGAAATACGAGGCAAAGCTAACCTTCCTGTCCCCCCCTCCCGCGCCCCCGGACGGCACCCCCTCCCCCCTGCAGAAGCGGCACCAGCGCCACCGCAAGACGCTCCTCTACGGCATCACCTGGATCTACCTCAGCGTCGGCTTCATCGTGTTCATGTTCCTGCCGTCGCTGGCGCTGTCCAAGCTGGAGGACTGGAGCTACGAGGACGCTCTCTACTACACCTTCATCACGCTCAGCACCATCGGCTTCGGCGACCTCGTGGCGGGTGAGACGCCGCGCCGGCCCGCTGCTGCTCGGGCCGCCGCAAGTGTTATCGCCATTTAATCTCTATTGTTTATATGGGTGTTATTATCACCGTTGTTGTTGCCATAGCCCTTATTTCTTATTTATTTCTAGCTCTTTCCCACACTAGCCGTTTTCTTCGTGCTTTGCATCTTCCCTTCCCGCCTCCCGCTGTCCTCCTCCCTCGCCTCTTCCCTTTTCCTCTTTATTCCACAAGTTATTCTCCTCTTCTTTCCTCCCTATTCCACGCCGCCTGCACTTCCCCTTCCGCCGCGCTGACCCTTCGCCTCCTCCCGCAGGATACCGCAAGGACCAGCCCTACAGCGAGGTCTACAAGTTAGCCATCGTCGTGTGGATCATGATGGCCCTCGGCTACTGGTTCCTGCTGCTGAACTTCCTGCAGAAGGCGCTGAAGAGCAACGTGCCCCGCAGGATTAAGAAGACCCTCAGGTCGAAGAGAATCGCCAAGCAGGCAGAGTTCTTCCGGCAGCTCGTGGGCAGGGTGAGTGAGGGGCGGGGGCAGTGCGGGGCAGGGCGGAGTCAGGGGCGGGGACAGGGCGTGGTCAGAGCGAGTCAGGGGCGGGGGTAGGCTGATTGAGAACGGGCGGCAGGGGTGAGGGGCGAGCCAAGGTGAATAAGGAGGGCGAAGCGCGGGCCCAAGGCTTCTAGGCTTCCAGTCCTACCCACCGCGTCACTGTTTTCTCTCAAAGGAAGAAAGGTGCAGCCTTGCAACGGGCGGATTCTGGCCAGAGTCTGCTGGCCGGTGCGCCACGCATCATGCGCCAGCTTTCGAGTTTTATTTTCTTGTTGCCAATTCAAAAATAGTCAAATAATAGATTATAGGTGTAGGCAACTGATGCGAATTTTATATCAGTCATTCAGCGTCCTTGTTGTTTTTTTATTTGTAAATTAACTGGAAGAAGCTTATGACGCCAATACCTTTAACGGTCAAGTCTGACTCGGTTCCCTCCGCAAGAGAAGCCTTGCTGACTCCTCGGGCTGCGGGTGGGAAGGTAAACTTGCCCAGCTCAGCGGCGGCGCCCCTGAGGAGAGAGCCGCCACGGGTTGACAGGGTGGATTAAAATGAAGCGGGTTGGGTTCGCTGAAGCGGCCACCACGGCTCAGCTAACCGGCGCTTCTTCTGCAGGTGAAGCTCGGGCAGCGCAAGGCGTCGCTGGTGGACGGCGACCGCGGCGTGGTGGCGCTCATGGTGGAGGTGGCCGGCGCCTTCGTGGGCGACGAACCCGGCAGGACGTCCAGGAAGCAAAGCCTCAGGATCGACTGCACGCAAGGTGAGCAGGGGGGGAGCAGGCCGGGTGGCCGCACGCTGATCTTTATGGGCTCTTTATCTCTCGTATAATTTGGTGTCTTGTTTGCTGCCTTCATCTCGACCATGCATCTTCACAGCGCAGGCGAGTTTCATGGCGATAAGCTTTGCATGCGCATTCCCTTCTTCGAGCGCCACTGACTTCTCCTCCCGCAGGGCACGACGACTCCGACAGCGAGGCCAACGAGCCGCTGACGCTGTCCGACCTGCTGGACGTGAACGTGGTCCTGCGCTCCGACTCCATGCCCGCCATCAGGAACCTGGTGGCGCAGACGGGCACGCCGGCCGAGGAGTACTCGCAGAGCCTGCACGGCATCATGACGGGCGCGGCGGAGGGCGAGGGCCAGGCCGGCGACGCCGAGGGAGGCCAAGCGGCCGAGAGCTTCCCCGACGAGGTGGTGCTGCCGCTGAGGGAGGTGCTGCACCTGGTGTCGCTGGTGGCGTCCGTGGAGGAGCAGGTGCACAACACGGCCGAGGACGACGACGCCACGGCCTGCAGCAGCACCACACTACAGGAGGACCCCAACGCCTCGCCCGCCGACTCCACGCCCTCCATCGTGACCTTTGACCCCCGCGAGAACGTGCCGCTGCTCAGGGACATCTTCCACTGCAAGCACAGCCACCCTGCCAAGAGCGGCTACTGCAACGGCATCAAGATGAAGTCGCGCATGCGCACGCTGAGCCAGCGCGAGGAGGAGGAGATCGACGAGGTGCTCAACGAGGTGTTCGACGTGAGCACGGACGCCGAGGAGGACGAGGAGGAGGAGGACACGGAGGGCGACAACGAGAGCCAGCTGGAGGACGACGAGGACGAGGACGAGGGCGAAGGCGAGCGCACCAGGAGGCTGGGCGACGGGCCCAAGACGCTGCAGGACGTCGAGGCAGGAAACTACTGCATGCGCGGCAAGATTGGCTGCGTCCACAAGAGGTAGGGGAGGCCGCGCACGAGCAGAGGAATCCACGCCTGAGCGACGAGAGCCGCCGACGCGATCCTCAAGCACGCCCGTCCGCCTCCCTGGAACGGCGCCCCTCGCAGCCTCTCGCCAAGGACTTCCACGCTGCCCCCGTGGGCGACGTCTCCGACTCACGCTCCGACGTCGGCGTCTCTGACGGACATATTTATCAATGGTTTCCTTCCTCTCCGTCCTCGCCATGAATTCCTCTTCTCGTAGGATGACCGCATGGAAGGCGAGCGCCCCAGACGAGCGCCTTGTGCCCAGCCCGCGCAGGGCTCGCTCGCCGAACCTGGACTCCCATGATAGCCACAGTGCCACGTCTCCTTCTGCAGAAGCATACCCATGTGCCTTAATATGTGTCGGGGTATCTGAACGTCTGTCAGTCTATTTTCTGATCTGCATTTCTATGCAGCAATCTCTCTCTCTCCCAAAACGCAAGTGTACAAGGGAGGCAGAAAACTTTACGGGGAAACTTCCTCAAATGAACGCAGCCTTCACATGATATGTATTTCTTTGCTCTGGTGATGTGTAAAGACAGCTGTGTGTTAGGGAGAAATTAGCTACAACTTATTACTGTATAGTATTATTGTTTTTAGACTAAAACTAGACTGACTTGTAATATGTTATAGTATGTAAGGTATACAGAGATTTGTAAGATCTAACACCTTGTTAACAAGATTTAAATTGATTCCACAATATGAATACAGCACAGTCAAATTGAGTAACATAATACAATAAGTAATTACCAAGGTCCAATTCTGTATCGTTAAGCTGTAGCAAAAACGATCATAATGTCAAACTTTTTTTATAAGAATATGAAAATTCTGGAAAATCAGCATAAAAAGGAAACAAAGCTTGGGACAACTTCACGCACTGACGTGCCTTCATATTTCAGAGGAAGTTTTGCACGCCACAGTTCCAAAACGTGAAGTTCCTGAACAATATTATTCTTTTTCATTATATGAAAGCAATATACGTTGTGCTATGGCCGTGTGTGTTTGTCCACACAGCAGGCCGTTCAGTCTAATGTGATGATAGCGGTAAGAAGCCTCGAGGCCCCAGTCAAAGAAATTGTCGTGACGTTACGAACAGATGTAACGTCATTCCAAGATATGATGTCAGGGACAGATGAGATATCAGTCCAGAGATGATGTCATAAGCAGGTGTGATATCAACCCCAGATGTCATACACATGTGATATCAGTCTCAGATATTGTTATTAGCAAGTGTGATGTCTGCTCCAGAAATATCATAAACAGGTGTGATGCAGATATGATGTCATGATGAGGTATGATGTCATGAACAGGTGTAATATTAATCCCATATAATGTAACGAACAGGTACGATCCCAGTCCCTAATATGATGCCGTGAACAGGTGTGATATTAATCCCAGTATAGTGTCATAATCAGGTGCGATGTCTGTCCCGGTATGATGTGAGCAGTGATGTTAGCCCCAGCTATGATGTCATACACAGTAGCAGCATCTCAAAATACTTTTAAATATTTAACTGTTGGCTAGTTGTACGTCATTTTATATTATATGTTTCTGTTCATCGTAAATCTGATTGACTGATAGAGATTGACAGCATGATAAATATTCCATTTTTTATGTAAATATTTGTACATAACGACTCCAGTGGATTGATGTAACTAGGCTTCACCAATTAGGAAGTCACACATTAGAAATCTTTAGAAAGCGCTTCAGCCAATCAGACGACCGCATTTCGTCATGTCATGAAACTGTCTTTCTGGTTGGCTGGAAGTTTATATAAGAATGCCGTATCCTTTGAAACCTACGCTGTGATTGGTTGATTGTGAATGTAGCGTTGACGAGCGACCTCACGTGCATCTTACCTCAAACGTAGATTTTGTAGAATGTAGTGCAGCTGGGAGCACTGGCGAGTCATGTATTGCTGTGAGATATATATATATTTTTCATTGACTAAAGATGTCTTTCATATCGCCGGTTCTTCGTGTTTTCCGAAATCTCGCTCGGGAGCCGACGTCGGAGTGCATTTGGGATGATGGGCGGGCTTGGGCCGTTCCATAGGCCTACCTAGCTTCGATTGAGTTGTGAAGAATCTTTCATTGTAAGTTTAGTTATTGAATTAGCCAGTTCATGCAGTCATCTCTTATTATAAACCCTAAACTCTTTTCTTTCACAAAAGTCAGCCTGATTTCTGCGTGCGCAGTATATTCTCTTGGGCAACTCAGACCATTCAGTATTACATTTACGAGTTAAGATTTAAGTTGCAGGTGGAAGGAAACCGCTTCGCTTCGCTTGGTTGAGCCAGAGGCGCCAAAGGAGAATCCTTTAGAAAGAGTCATCCCCGCCTAACCCCTGCTTCGCTCTCGTGGCTTGGGCAGCCGACACGAGTTCAGCCGACATACGGACAGGTTGCGCCAGTCCTGCCGACGATGGCAGAATGCCACTCTGTTGGCGTGCTTGCTTTGAGGAAACCGACTTACAGAGGGTGCGCCTAGCCCGGCTGCCTGCCACGAAGAGCAAAGCAAATATATCTTCGGCATTATCGCGTGAGCTCTATTGACTCTGATAATCCTTCTCCCTTCCTGGCACTTAAAAGGCCAGGGAATGTTAACGCACAGCTTTTTGTTAGTGTATACATATTATTTCCTCTTTCAATTCCGAACTTTCATTTCACAGAATGTAAGCCATTTTAGACAACACGTTATGACATGAGTCTTTTGCCCTGCTGCCCAGAAGTCCTCCTCGCAGACCCCTTAGCCTCACCTGCACGCCTTGCTCTTGCTTCCCTGCTTGCACTCACCCCTCCGCTTGCACCCTCGCTGTCCAGTTCCTGCCTTTCCACCCTCTACCGCACATGCACTGAACTCCCCCTGCTCCATGCACTGTGGGACCTTCTACGCCTCCTTGCGCCCAGTCACACTGAAAAACCCTCATCCTAGATGCATCTCCAAGCGGCTGCACCCGCCTGGGACGGGCTTCATCCGTGTCTAACCGCCAAGAGCTGAGTGTGCACATGCATCCGCCTCGGGCCAGGTGCATCCTCCCAGAGCGGCTCAGCCTTATTGCTTAGAACCAGCCTCTTCCAGCGCTCACTGCGAAGAGCCAGCTGCACCCAGCTGTACCCTCCTAGACAGGCTCATCCGATTGTATCCGCTTGGAACCAGCTTCCTGAGGCTGCCTCCGGCTGGATCTTGCTCCATCCAGCTGCGTCTGCCCAGACCAGCATCGTTCAGCTTCATCCGCCAAAAGCCACATCCATCCCTCAGCACTGCTTCATCCGGTCAGGGCCAGCTGCACTCCGCTGCATCCGCCCGAGACCAGCCTCACCCGCTCACCCGACCACCACCCATTCCAGCCAGAGTCTTTCTCGAAACTTCTGCACTGAACAACACTTTCTAGGCCGTTGTCTGTGTAGAGACGTATATATATAGATTGTTAAGTCATATTGTTATATTCTCTCTCTCTCTCTCCCCTCTCTCTCTCTCTCTCTCTCTCTCTCTCTCTCTCTCTCTCTCTCTCTCTCTCCCTCCCTCCCTCCCTCCCTCCCTCCCTCTCTCCCTCTCTCCCTCTCTCCCTCTCTCTCCCTCTCTCTCCCTCTCTCTCCCTCTCTCCCCCACTCTCTTCCCCCCTCCTCCCCATAGCCGTCCCAAGGCTCTGGTCCAGCTATGTCTCTGTGATCTGATTCTCCTTTCGCTTCCCGATTCTCTCATTTTATCGATTAATTCATGTATTCGCGATTAGTGGGAGAAAAAAAATTATGGCGAGTGCTTTTATTTGTGAGCATTGATTCAATCCGACGTTGATTAGGCTGACTAACCTCAATGACTACGAGCGAATTTGATCTTAAATGTTATATTATCATAATCATATGATTTAGGTTCAGGATTACGTATGTATTTTAAAGACTTTGACTAAAGCATTTCTATAGAGAATGCTTTTCTTCACTAAAAAAGATATTTATTTTTGTAGGATATGAATATGTATATTGTTACTTCTTTACGTCTGACTCAGGTAGAGTATTCTACCGTCGGTTGCGACGCACACATGCCTGTTCTGTTTTTGATCAGAGAGAGCTGGGTCATCGCCCTTTTTGCTCTCACTGAGGTTACAGGGAAAGCAGGGTTATCACCTTTTTACTCTCCTGAAAGCATAGAGAGAATAAG
>NC_051426.1:23271402-23281402 GCF_015228065.2 Penaeus monodon
ACGTCTGTGCACGAGTATGAGCGCGTATGCACGGAAGTGCGCAGGTGTATGCGTGTCTATGTGTCCATGTGTGTATGTATGCAAGAGAAGCCATACACATGCGCGTCTAAACTTATATACAGGGCATGTGTACACGAATATTTTTTGTGTACAGTTATATGTATGCGTATAGTTATGTGTGAGAGTACAAGATGGATGAGTATGTTCCCGTGCTTGTACATGAGGGTATACATGTGTATATATACGAAGATATGTATATTTGTAAGTATGTGTATATATTCATTTTTGTGTATGTATATGTGTTTGTTTGGTGTGTGTGTATAAAGTTGTATATATACATATATATATTAGTATGTATGTGTATGTATGTATTTGTATGTGTCTTTATGTGTGTATATGTATGTGTATATGTGTGTATGTGTAGGTATATATGTATATGTATATGTATATATATATATATATATATATATATATATATGTGTGTGTGTGTGTGTGTGTGTGTGTGTGTGTGTGTGTGTGTGTGTGTGTGTGTGTGTGTGTGTGCGTGCGCGCGTGTGTGTGTGTGTGTGCATGTGCAGGTGTATACATATATATGTGGGTGAACACTAAACGTATGTGCGCATACACGTGTGTGTAAGCATGTGTATCTTCTTCTTTTAACGGTAGGTTCATGTCTGAGCCGCCGTGGTCACAGCATGATACTTAAATTGTAGTTTTCATGTTGTGATGCTCTTGGAGTGAGTACGTGGTAGGGTCTCCAGTTCCTTTCCACGGAGAGTGCCGGTGGTACCTTTTTTAGGTAATAATTCTCTCTATTTATCCGGGCTTGGGACCAGCACTTGACTTGGGCTGGCTTGGCCACCCAGTGGCTAGGTAGGCAATCAAGGTGAAGTTTCCCTTCCCCAAAGGGGAACAACGCGGCGGTGGGGTGACTCGAACCCTCGAATTCAGATTGCCGTTGTGACAGTCTTGAGTCCGACGCTCTAATCATTCGGCCACCGCGGCCTTGACGATCATGGGCTTCCATGATTTTTTCTTAGCAATTTAGAGCGGTGGTTTTACCATTGCCTTCCGCCCGGTGTTTTTATCGAGTCACCATCTCTATTTACCCGGCACTGACTTGAGCTGGCTTGGCCACCCAGTCGCTAGGCAGGCAATCGAGGTGAAGTTCCTTGCCCAAGGGAAACAACGCGCCGGCCGGTGACTCGAACCCTCGAACTCAGATTGCTGTCGTGAAGCATGTGTATGGCTATATATATATCTGTGTGTGTGCATAGTCATAACTACGTATACAAGATATGTGTGCATGTGTATGTTCGCATATATGTGGGTACGTTTACATATGATGTGCGTATATGTCTGTATATGTGTTTGCATGTGCATGTGCGTAGTTGTGTATAATGAAAAAGTATGTATGTATATCATATGCATAGGAGCATATACAAAGGTGTATACTTGCATGTGAACGAAAATGAACATATGCGTAGTACTTGGGGCATTTGTGGATGAACAACTGTCTGCACTAGGTGTACATACGCATAAATGAAATCAGTATATGAAATATAATTTTACATATATGCACTTCTGATACGCAAGCCTATGCTCACGTAAGTGCTGCTCATAAGTCCACACTAGACAGAGCCAACCCTGTTGGAAGGGCTTAGCAGTGGCATCCTGGCCAAACTACTCCCCCTCCCACCAAGATACATCTAAGCCAATAGGTGGGGGGTAATCGGCTGTCTACCTCTCAATCAAAAAACCATGACTGCACAAACAGAGCAACGGCCAACGCCCTGAGGCGAAGGAGCCCCTGGTTACGGCGGCGATCAGGATTGCTCCGGAGCAGAGGATGCTAAAAATCTCCGGTTAAAAACAGGCTGCCCCACGTTGATGAACCTTTGCACATACAATATATGGACTATGAGAACTGAATCCGACTTGCTAGCATTACCTGAGGAACTTTCTTTCATTAAATTGGATGTTGTAAGATTTTGTGAAGTTAGAAGACTAGGCAAAGAACAGAAAATACTAAATGATGGACACATACTCTAATGGAGAGGTAAACCCCAGGATAGCATGCAAGGAATTAGGGGGAGGTTTCTTAGTTCACAAACGTTTAGAAAAGAATATAGTGGAAACTTATAGTATAAGCGAAAGAGTGGCTCCATAAGCGAAATAGTGGCATCAGAAACAATAAAACAATAGGTACAACTTAAAGATCGTTCAAGGTCTATGCTCCAACCTGCAGCCACAGTGACGACGAAATAGAGAGCTTCTATGAAGATGTTCATTTAGCCAGCGAGATAGTAAAAACTCATTTCACAATAATTATGTGAGATTTCAAAGCCAAAATAGGTAAAAAGACAGAAGGAGACACCGTAGTGGGGAATCACGGAATAGGAACTGGGTATGAGAGGGGACAAATGCTAATCGATTTTGTGGAAGCTCGATCACTCAATATCATAAATGCATTCTTCGAAAAAGACTAGAGTGCAAAGTGGACATGAAAGTCGCCATCTGACATCAAAAACGAAATAGTAGAAAATGTGGTTAATAATTTATTAATAAAGTAAATGTTGGCAGCGACCATAGAATAGTCGGAGGCCAAATTAAATTACACCTCAGAAGGGAAAGGAGCAAACTCACTCGAAAGCTGCAGCCAAATGTGAAGACCAGAGCGACAGAATTTAGCATCAACCTCCAAAACAGATATTCACTTCTCAGCGACGAAGATTTCAACAATGACCAAATCAACAAACAGTCTAATGACATAAGACAGGAAGCTGCACTGAAGTAGGCGGTAAGACCGTCCACCAAAGCTCAAGCAAGCTCTCGATAGAAACTAAACAACTTATGCAAACACGTAGGGTCATGAAAGTATCGTCAAACAGGGACAAAATAGAATTAGCCGAACTAACAAAGACTATAAATAAAAGAAGAGAGATGTACGAAAATTCAATGCTTAAATAATAAATGAATCAGTGATCTCAGGTACCAGCATGAAAACAGCTAAAAGGAGACTCGGAATAGGAAGAAATCAAATGTACGCAATAAAGAAACCAGACGGAGAAGTGACATATAATAAGAATGAAATCATAAGAGTAGTGGAAGACTTTTACAGGGATTTATACAACTCAAATGAATAACCACGGATAGAAGCGAATGCAGTAACTGGAGACGTATCTAGCATCACAACAGAAGAAAGAAAAGAGTGCTTAAAAACTTGAAGAGAGGAAAATCACTAGGGGAAGACAGAATTACTATAGAACTTGTAATAGATGCAGGAGAAAATGCAACAGTGAAACTAACCAATCTTTTTAACAAATGCCTTCTCAACGGAAAAACTCCGAAAGCCTGGAAAAATCCAATAATTATTTTGATACATTAAAAAGGGGGATAGAAAGGATCTGACAAAACTACCGACCCATAAGCTTCCCTTCAGTTACTGACAAACTGTTCACAAAAGTCATCACAACTCGCATATTTGACAGTCTGGATTCTAACCAGCCGAGAGAACAGGCAGGCTTCTGCAGTGGATTCTCAACAACAGACCACATCCATTCTTCTTCTTTTAACGGTAGGTTCATGTCGGAGCCGCCGTGGTCACAGCATGATACTTAATTGTAGTTTTCATGTTGTGATGCTCTTGGAGTGAGTACGTGGTAGGGTCCCCATTTCCCTTTTCCCCACGGAGAGTGCCGGTGGTACCTTTTAGGTAATCATTCTCTCTACTTATCCGGCTTGGGACCAGCACTGACTTGGGCTGGTTTGGGCCACCCAGTGGCTGGGTAGGCATCCAAGGGAAGTTCCTTGCCCAGGGAACACGCCCCGGGCCGGTGACTCGAATCCTTGAACTCAGATTGCCGTCGTGACAGTCCGACGCTCTAACCATTCGCCACCGCGGCCTTGACTATCATGGCTTCCATGAATTTTTTTTTGGGCAATTTAGAGGGGGGTTTTTTGCCATTGCCTTCCGCCGGAGTTTTTATCGAGTCACCTTCTCTATTTACCCGGTTCTGGGACCGGTACTGACTTGGGCTGGCTTGCCCACCCAGTGACTAGGCAGGCAATCGAGGTGAAGTTCCTTGCCCAAGGGAACAACGCGCCGGCCGGTGGCTCGAACCCTCGAACTCTGATTGCCGTCGTGACAAGACCACATCCATACGCTCATCCAAATAAGAGAAAAAAATAAATGAATATAGGAAACCCCTGCATATGGCATTCATCGATAAGAAATAGACATTGACTGTGTATAAATGCCAGCAGTACTAGAAGCTATTCGAAGACAGGGAGTAGAGGAGGTATATTGTAAAATATTGGAAGATATATATACGAAGATGGGACAGCTATCATCAAGTTCCACACCGAAAACGATAAAATACCAATTAAAAACTGTTTACAGCTTGCCTTGAGGAAATATTCAAGAAGCTAGAATGGAACGGAAAGGGTATCAAAATTGGAGACGAATACCCAAACAATCTAAGATTTGCAGATGATATTGTTCTCTTCAGTGAATCTGCAAATGAAATGCAGCAACTAATAAACGATTTGAATAGAGAAATTCTGATAGTCAGACTTACGATGAACAAGAAAAAGACTAAGATCATGTTCAACAGCAGAGTTTAATTCGAACAGATACATGTACAAGGCAAAGCAATAGAGGTAGTGGAAAAGTATCTATACCTAGAGCAACTCATACAGACAACACATCTAGCGAAGAGGAAATTAAGCGACGCATCAGTCTAGGATGGAGCGCCTTTGGCAGACACAGTAGCATACTAAGAGGCCTCTTGCCATTATGTTTAAAAATAAAAGTCCCATGGATCAGAAACATGGACTACAGCCAAATTGCTGGAGAGGAACTATTAAGTGCCCAGAGAGGGATGGAGAGGTTGATGTTGGGAATTAGCCTAAGGGATCGGATGAGGGATCAAGGAACAGGCAAAAGTGGAAGATATACTTGTGAGCTTTAAAAAAAAAAAAATGGCAATGGGCAGGTTATATATGTCGGAGACAGGACGGCAGTGTGTGTGTGTGTGTGAATACACACACACACGATTGAAGGGCCGAGACGCGCACTGTTTGAAAGTTAATTTTAAGCCCGGCTCATGGCCGTAAACGAAGGAATCCTGCGCCCGCCGCACACTTACGCTCATATATATACATATATATATATATATATATATATATATATATATATATATATATATATATATATATATATATATATATATATATATATATCACACTCTCTCTCTCTCTGTCTCTCTCTCTCTCTCTCTCTCTCTCTCTCTCTCTCTCTCTATATATATATATATATATATATATATATATATATATATATATATATATATATACATATATATATCATCATCAATAACGGTATGCTCATGTTTGAGCAGCCGTGGACCTCTCCACCATCCTTCGCCACTAAACTCGATCTTACGCTTTTCTTTCCACTTGTACCATCGACAGCCCGCAAATATCTTTGATATTGTCGCTCAGTCTTGTCTTCGGACAATTTCCTCCTGTTCAAGATGTCCAACAGCCGGGCTTTACAATTTATTTTTCTCAGCACTTCATCATTCGTCTTCTTCTCTGTCCAGCTAATACACAGTACTCGTCTGTAACACCACATTTCAAAACTATTGATCTTTTTCTTGTCTATCTACTTCAGCACCCAACACTCAGAACCATATGATGCAATTGGGAAAACTAATGAGTTCAATAACCTCAGCTTTGTCCGTAAGGTAATGCTTCGGTCTTTCCAGATGTTATTGAGAGCAATTGTGGCGTTTTTGGCAATGGCAATTCTTCTTTTTATCTCCGGTGAATCATCATATGTATTAGTTAAAACAGCTCCAAGATAAGTGAACTCTCACATTTTCCACAATCATTCCATTGATTGTAACATGTTCATCATTGTTCATTGCCGGTTATCTTTGAATCTTCATGATCTTAGTTTTCTTGGCATTAAGAAACAAGCCTATATATATATATATATATATTATATATATATATAGATATATATATATATATATATTATATATATATATTATATATATATATATATATATGTGAGTGTGTGTGTGTGTGTGAGTGTGTGTGTGCGTGTGTCTGGGTACGTATGTGTGTGTGTGTGTGTGTGTGTGTGTGTGTGTGTGTGTGTGTGTGTGTGTGTGTGTGTGTGTGTGTGTGTGTGTGTGTGTGTGTGTGTGTGTGTGTGTGTGTGTCTGGGTACGAATGTGTGTGTGTGTGTGTGCGTGTGTGTGTGTGTGTGTGTGTGTGCGTGTGTGTGTGTGTGTGTGCGTGTGTGCGTGTGTGTGTACCAGGCCAGTAAAAGGGCTAAGGAGGAGGATGATAATGTGTTTGTCAATCACCTTACTAAATTGCAAGAAAAATGAGAGCATAATAAGAACAATTTACAACAAGAAGAGAAACGTGTCAAGTAAGGTATTAATTACTTAGCGAGTTCAATAAGGTACCTACCATATTGAAGAGAGAAAAATTAATTGAATAAGAATTCCATATCTCTGGGGTAAATAGTTAAGTATATATGCTTCGAACACATAGGCAGCTGGGCCTGAACTTAATTCTAACAGTGCGCGTCTCGGCGCTTCAATCGTATAAGCGTAAGTGTGCGGCGGGCGCACGATTCCTTCGTTTACGGCCATGAGCCGGGCGTAAAATTAATGTGGTGATTGTAACCGAGTAAGCCTATATAAAGCATGGTGTCTGCAATGCGTTGCCATTATTTGCAACTGGAGACACTACCATCAGTACATATTCACCAAACCTTAAACTAAAGAAGCATAAACTCCAGCATTACTGAGGACAAGATATCGAACTTCGAGAAGATGTCGTAATAGAGATTTGGGTTCAGTTATTAGTCATAGGGATGGCACATAGTAAATACGCAATCTTAGAGTGAATTCCGAGTAGAGTGGGCAGGTAGGTAGATAAGAGGATAGTCAGGTGATCGAAATCTACGTGTGAACGAGCGACAGATTAGCACGGCAAGTATGAAGAAACAGTGATATAAAGAACAATATAGTGTATACAAAAAATATAACAATACGCAAGAAGTAATGAAGTGATTACTAATAGGAATAACATATAAGAGAACAAAATAGATCATTTCATTAATTCGACACAAATAAACATGAATAATATGATGAGAGCAGCCAAACATAACAATAATTAATTAAACTCGAAGGTAATCATTTGTTCTGAGAGAAATGATATATACTAAATTGTGCGATCTGAGGATAAAAATGATAATAGACAGAAAAATACTAACACAATAAATCAATTACGCGATGGTTAGGGCTGGGAAAAGTTATGTAGTATAGAGTTAGTAGTGTGCGTTCGTAGAGTGGCGTGTACTTGAATTTGAAAGAAGGCAACTTGTATACAAGGTGTGGGTGGGTATAGGGAGGGCAATAGTTACTCTGGCACTAATAAGTACACTTACTTTTAATAGTGACGAGGAAGTGTTGGTGGTGGTAGGTAGAACTGCCACTTCATCGCTGTGCTGATGAGGGTTCGCGAAGACTTGAAGAGGTAGGTGATCCGGATTGGCGAGTGTGGCGGCGTAGAGTGCGAGGATACATCTTCAGCGACTTCGTCAAGAGGGTAGCACAGACGTGAGTGGTAAGCACGAAGTAGTAGGACAGACATGATGTGGGTCAGAAGAGGAGTTAGTAGCAATGGCTGGGCGTTAAGGGAGGCGAGGAGGCACTTCAACAGGAGAAGCTTGGTAGATCAGCAACAGGCGTCGGCGAGGAGCATGGTGGTAGGTGCATTTGCGTCGACGTTGTGAGGTTCTTGAACACCGCTGCCATCAGATGTAAGCGGCACGTAAGCACCCTGTCACCAGATGTGAGTGAGAGGCCACTGCAAGCCACCAGATGTAAGCAACACGAGAGTTGGGGCACCGCGTCACCAGATGTGAGCGAGACGAGAGATGGACTTGGGTGGGTCAGTGAAAAGGGGCTTATCTTGCTGGTTTATTCTTGAAGACAGTTATGAGACCCCCAAGAGGCCCCCGTGTCCCCGGGTGGAGGACGAGGTGGTGGAGCTGGACCCTGTGTGGCTTGGCCTGTCTGCCGTGTCTCTCCTCTGCCTTACGGACGTGTCCTTTTATGCGGCGGTTCCCTTCGATGGCGGATGTTTATCCCTGTGCGAGAAGAGAAAGCCGAGCGACATCTGCGTTCTGCCCAAGGAGAGGGGCAGCTGCTTGGACGAGGGTGTGAAGTGTACATCCGGTCTTGCTATGTATTGTTGACAGCATCCATTCTCGCCACGGCTGTTGAGGGCCGAGTAGCGGGCGGCTCCGCTTCACGACCTTTCCCACGGTCGGCTCGGCGATAATTCTCCAATAGCAGCTCATCATTTGTATGGCAACTTTTTAGTAATGGCACTGAAAGTGAAGGGAAAACTTAATTTTTTCATATCAAAACATAAGTTTTTAGATGCCTAATATTGTCCGCTGGACTTTACATTAATTACCCGTCTTACATCGTTGATAAAATATCCAAAAGATTACAACCCCTGCACGTAACTGCTCACACCTAACTACATCTGAGAAACCTAAGACAGAAATGCCTTGTCGGTCAGCTGGGGATGCAGGATTCAGCCAATCTCGGTGAGCATTGAAATCACCTACGAGAATAAAGCACGATTTTCTGTCATTTCTCTTAAATGGAAATGTGTGAATTCAGTAAACAATAATAGAAATTAAGACTTCAGTAAAGACAAAATATGTAGAAATTATTAAAACGACTCCACACTCATGTATTTATGACAACCGCATTCATACTTCGTACAATAATGAGCATTAAAACCAAAATTAGAATATACACACAAACCTTAGGTTCGAGACAAGGAATTCCTTGTATGGGAATATTATCAGAATTAGGTAAAAGCAACACTTGTGTGTTTCAACAAATAATGATAAATTTAGGTGATATTGTAATGATCCTTTATCATTTGTATGATAAATGAGGGATCGGAACCCATGTGCAAGCGAAGCAGTAAAAGGCGTCTGAGTCTCATGTGGTGCGAGTGTCAGTCTGCAAAACAGAATTCAACCCCATGCAGGATCGACCGAGCGGGCGTGTTAAGTTTCATGCAGGCCTTGTGGCACCTGATTATGATCAGAGATTACTTTCAGAGCCTACTCTCATAGTAAATAAAAGAAAAGTTATTCAGGCCTTAACCATTTAGAATATTCATTAAAAAGTATCATTTCAAAGAAAAGTAAAGACAAAGAAATCCATTATATTTATCTATTTATTCAATCAACTGCTCCAATAAAAACGAGATCTCCACCATTGTTATATAGAAAATCATTCTTTGGTCTGACTGTTTTCCCCCACACCCACGACCCATAAAAGAATACTAAAAAGACAAAGTCATAAAAGAGTAAAACAAAAATTAAATGCAAAAGTGAGCAGCACGGAGACTATAATATGTGAGAGCGGAGCTCATGGGGTGCCGTTTGCTGCCCTCCACCGGATTCCGGGGTATCTATCCTCGTTCCCGGCATGGAGGCTGCAGCCGGGGTCCTCTCGAGGGAAAGCTGCAACTGCACTTTTTCGGCGTTTCCCTCGTCGGAGGGAGAATCCCGTTTTCTTTAGGCTTGAAGGGGACGTGTGTTCGCTGACGAGGGCGTGATCCACGAGTGCAGCGAATCACGACAAGATAACTGCAATTCAGGCAAATTCCTGTAAATTCCACGAATCTTACTAAAAACTTACAATATATTAGACGGTCAGAACAAGGATTCAACTCAACATCACCCGTCAACAAAACAATAATTCCACATCAAAACAACGAGATCATCAAGTTGAGAAAAAAATAAAAAACCTAGAGATTCTTAGCACCCAATGACCGCCGAAGGCGATTGCTGGGGACCTTGGTGCATGGCTATGTTGGCAGTCATGATTCTTACAATACGACAGGAAGAAAGGAAGAATTCAGGAAACGTTGGGCACAC
>NC_051426.1:23286402-23288902 GCF_015228065.2 Penaeus monodon
TCCTCTCTCTCTCTTCTTCTTCTTCCCCTTTTTCTCCTCCTCCCCTCTCTCTCTTTCGTTCCTTCTGTCTCTCTTTTCCCCTCTCTCTTTCTCTCTCCCTTCCCCCCCTCTCTCTCTTCTTCTTCTTTTCCCTTTTCTCTCCCCTCCTTTTTCTCTCTCTCCTCTCTCCTCGCTTTCTCTCTTTCTTCCTCCTTTCCTCTTCCCTTTTTCTCTCTCCCCCTTCTCTCTCTCCCCCTCTCCTCTCCCCTCTCTCTCCCCTCTCTCTCTCCTCTCCTCTTTCTCTCTCCCCTTCTCTCTCTCCTTTCTCTTTCCCCCTTTTCCTCTTTTCCCCCCCCCCCCCCCCCCTTCCCCCCCCCCCCCCCCCCCTCTTCTCTCTCTCTCTCTTCTCTCCCCTCTCCTCTTCTCTCTCTCTCCCCCTCTTCTCCTTTCCCCCTTTTCTCTTCTCCTCTCTCCTCTCTTTTCCCTCTCTTTCTCCTCTTTCTCTTCTCTTCTCTCTTCTTTTCCTCCCCCTCTCTCTTTCTTTCCCCTCTCTCTCTCTCCCCGCCCCCCTTTTCTCCCCCTTTTCCTTTTCTCTTCTCTCTCCTTTTTCTCCCCTTTTCCCCTTTTTTCTTCTTCTTCTTTCTTCTTCTCTCCCCCTCTTTCTCTCTCTCTCCTCTCCTTCTCTCTTTTTTCTTTTTTTTTTCTCCCTCTCTCTTCTCTTTCCTCTTCTCCTCTCTCCCCCCCCTCCTCCTTTTTCTCCTCCTCCTCTCCCTTCTCCTCTCCTCTCTCTCTCTCTCTCTCCTCTCTCCTCTCTCTCCTCATCCCTCTTCTCTCTCCTCTCTCCTCCCCTCCTTTTCTCCCCTCTTCTCTCTCTCTCCTCCCTCTTTTCCCCTCTCTCCTCCTCCCCTCTCCCCCTCTCTCTCTCTCTCTCTCTCTCTTCTTCTCCCTTTCCCCACTTCTTCCCCCTTTTTCCTTTCCTTTTTTTTCTTTTCCCCCCCCTCTCCCCCTCTTCTCCCCCTTTTCCCCTTCTCCTCCTCTCTCCTCCCTTTTTCCCCCCCTCTTCTCCTCTCTCCCTCTAAACTTCCCCCTCTCATCCCCCTTCTTCTCTTCTCTCTCTCCCCTCTCTCTCTTCCCCCCTTCCTCTCCCCTCTCCCTCTCTCTCTTCCCCTCTCCCTCTTTTTCTCACTCCTCCCCTCCCTCCTCTCTCTCTCCTCCCTCCTCTCTTTTCTTTTCCTTTTTTTTCCCCCTCTCTTCCCCCCTCCCCCCTCCTCTCCCCCCTTTCCCCCCCTCTCTTCCCCCCTCTCTTTCTCTCTCTCCTCTTCCCTTTCCCCCCTTTTCCCCCTCTTCTCCTCTCCTCTCTCTCCTTTTTTCTCTCCCCCCCTCTCTCTCTCTTCCCCCTTTTCTCCCTCCCTCCCTCCCTTTTCTTCCCCTCTCTCCCCTTTCCTCTCTCTCTCTTTCCCCCGTCTCTCTCTCCCCTTTTCTCTCTCTCTCTCTCCTCTCTTCCCCCTTTCTCCTCTCTTTTCCTCTCCTCTCCCCTTTTTCTCTCTCTCTCTTTTTCTCTCCTCTCTTCCCCTCTCCTCCTTCTCTTTCTCCTCTCTCTCCCCCTCTCTTCCCCTTTTCCCCTCCCCTCCTTCTCTCTCCCTCTCTCTCTCCCCCTTCTCTCCTCTCTTTTTTCTTTTTCTCCTCCCCCTCCCCTCCTCTCTTTTCTCTCCTTTTCTTTTCTCTTTTCTTTTTCCCCTCTCCTCTCCTCTCTCTCCTCTCTCCTCTTCTCTCCTCCCCTTCTCTCTTCTCCTCTCTATCTCTCTCCTTTTCCCCCTCTCTCTCCTCTCTCTCCCTTCTCTCTCTCTCTCCCCTCCTCTTCCCCCCTCTCCTCTCTCTCTCTCCCCTTTTTCCCCCTCTCTCCCCTCCCCTCTCCCCTCTCTCCCTTTTTCCTCCCCCCTCTCCCCCTTTTTCTCTCTCTTCTCTCTCCTCTCTCTCTTTTTTTCTGCCCTTTTTCCTTTTTCTTCATTTCTCCTCCGTTCCCCTTTTCCTCCCCCCCTTTTTCCCCCCCTTTTTCTTTCTCCCCCTTCCCTTTTTCCCCCCCTTTTTTTTTTCCCTTTTTCCTCTCTTCTCCTTTTTTTTTCATTTTCCCCCTTTTCTTCCCCTTTTCTTTTTTTTTTTTTTTTTCCTCCCCTCTCTCCCCACTTTTCCCCCTTTCCCCCGGGGCCTTCCCTCCCCCTTTCCCCCTTTTTCTCCTTTTTCTTTTTTCCCCTTTCCCCCCTTCTCTTTTCTTCTTTCCCTTCCCTTTTCCCCCCTTTTCCTTTCTCTCCCCCTTTTCCCCCCCCTCCCTTTTTCTCCCTTCTTCTCCTTCCCTTTTTCCCCCCCCCCTTTTCCTCCTCCCCCCCTCCCCTTTTTTTTCCTCCCTTTTTTTTCCCCCCCCCCCCCTTTTTTTTTTTTTTTGAAATTTTTTTTTTTTTTTTTTTTTTTTTTTCCCTTTTTTTTTTTTTTTTTCCCCCCCCTTTTTCTCCCCCCCCCCCCCAAC
>NC_051426.1:23296402-23300845 GCF_015228065.2 Penaeus monodon
GTAAAGAATTACTAAATATATATAAAATAGGTGCCTTTTATAAAGTCTACTCGCCAACAAAGCACACAGCACACAGCAGTTACCTGTTGGTCTAACAATGAAAGGCAAACAAACATCCACCTTGTACAGTTTGACAGACCTGGTTTCTTCATTAACAGTATATATTCAGGATGTATCATCAGTATACAGGTTTCCATGTAGAAATTGCTATACACTAAGGATAATCTTTTGCCATGCTACTGACTTTTCTCTGGAACTGCGGTCAGGGAAATTAGATGAAAAAGAATATGATTTTGACTCCCTTTCTCTCTCTCTCTCTCTCTCTCTCTCTCTCTCTCTCTCTCTCTCTCTCTCTCTCTCTCTCTCTGTCTCTGTCTCTGTCTCTCTGTCTCTCTGTCTCTCTGTCTCTCTCTCTCTCTCTCTCTCTCTCTCTCTCTCTCTCTCTCTCTCTCTCTCTCTCTCTCTCTCTCTCTCTCTTCTCTCGTCTCTCTCTCTCTCTCTGTCTCTCTCTCTCTCTGTCTGTCTCTCTCTCTCTGTGTCTCTCTCTCTCTCTGTGTCTCTCTCTCTCTCTGTGTCTCTCTCTCTCTCTCTCTCTCTTCTCTCTCTCTCTCTCTCTCTCTCGACACCAACTCATTTTGGTAAAATATAAAAATCTTGAAAAAAGTATCCATATACTTAGATGAAAAGTTGAGAAATTGTTATTTAGTTTTCTTTCGTAGTCTCCTCTTCCTAACTTCCATATCAGTGACAGACTTGATGTTTGTAATTTGGAGCAAATTCTTGAATTCCATTCTGTAAAAATAGTTTGTACACAAAAATGCTGCCACTTTATAATCACTGTCTAATGAAATAGGCAAGTAGATTTGTACATTGCAAGAGCAAAAAATAATATATATATATATATATATATATATATATATATATATATATATATATATATATATATATATATATATATATATATATATATATATATATATATATATGCAGAAATAGCTTCCCAACTGCCCTTAGATATTGACTGGACTCTCTGACTAGTGATCATGCACTCTGGGTTTGCATCCAGCTGTCATTTGAAAGAGCAATTGGAGGCTATCTGTTTCTCTGAATTACTCTCTCTTGTCAAGAAAGTTAGTCTGTATTAGTTGAGTTTTAGAGGAGTAAGAACCAAAGTTATGAAGATAAACAAAAATATAAGAGACAGCTGATAAATTTTGGGAAATACTAATTGCTTGTCGCATGTAGATCATAAAAGAGGGAATAAAACTCAAATAAGAAAGAGGAACTTTCTTGGCAAGAAGAAGTAATTCAGAGAAATATATAGCCTCCAATCACTCGCTCAGATGACCACTGGATGCAAGCCCCAGAGTGCATGGTCGTTAGTCAAATGGTCCAGTCAGTATCTAAGAACAGTTGGGAAGCTATCTCTGCATACATATATATAAGTGTGTGTGTGTGTGTGTTTATATATACATATATATACACAAACATTCATACATCTATACATATATGTACATATAGACAGCCAAAATACAAGGGGGTTAATCCTTTTTGCTGTTTTCATGATTGCACTGATACATCCATTTGAGAAATGAAATGACACACTCTGGTCTAAAGGGCTGGTCACATTTATCTATTCTGCCCAGGGATCCCTTTACAAAACTGGATGCTGCCCTTGCTGTAAACAGATTCGAGATGAAAATCCCTCCACAGCGCGAAAATGCTCTGTCAGTGTTTCATTCCTGCCTAGAGCTGAAATATATTGCCGAAACAATATATGTAAACTCATTACTTAGAATCTTTAAAAAATTATTATATAGCATGATAAAACAAACTTTATTATTAGACACAAAGATATATTGCATCGAACAGCGATGTCTCATTAAATGTTTATAGATAATTCGGTTAAACGTTCATTTGACTAACAAACATAAACATCAACCCACTTCAACACGCCAAAAGCATGGAGCTCTTTTCGGAAGTTATTTACACCTTGTTGGATGAAGCGAGAGTCAAAGAGCTGTTGTGGAATACCAGTCATAAGGATTATAAAAGCAGGAATGTGAAAAGAACATTTATGGATGAAATAAACATGGATGAATACCCGAGCTACGCACATCAACTCTCCACAAATATGCATATTTCACTTTTCCTGATCCTGTTATTTTTACCTCCTATTCCTAATCTAAAATATCGGTAAATCTTAAATATAGGTAAAATCTTATTTTAGTAATGGTATACAGCAGTAAGCCATATCATATAAGTGTCCGAAGAGACACTGAATCAAGTGTGACCAATCCCTCTCTGTCACTGACCTGACTTCGGCAATCCTATCTGGGGATCCTAGGACAGAATAGACTAGTGTGACCTTCGCTTAAGCTAGTTTTGATTGGCTATGTATGAGTTAGATGCTTAAACCAAGAGCTGTTTGTTTCCAAACGGGCATGCCTGCTTCATTTGGAAGCAAAGCCATATCATCTATTCTTTCCTTGCAGGTCAGTCAGAGCATCTGCTACAAGTATTATATACCTGTATTAGACCACTTCTTTATTTTCAGTTTACAAGTGAAATTTTATTGCTTTTCTTTCATGGAATGAAATTAATTTAGATATTCACATCAGAATAGATGTTGCAGATATACAGTTTTATTTTGCAATAATGAACAAGTTTTTTCAGTGGGATTTTTTTGTATATGCATTAATCCCAAAGAATATAGGCTGTACTGTTTCTACTAAACCACAAAAGACACTGAACTGATTGGGACTTTCCTTGCAGAGATGAGTAGCATGGATGGCCTGGAGCCTCAGAGCCCCAGCCAGGAGTGGGACGACCCCATGTCTCCACCCCCTCACGACCCAGGCACCCCACCCTCGGCAAGCTCCCGTGATTCCCTCAGCCGGGACAACCCCTCCAGCCCCCCGAACGCAGGGGGTCCAAGGGGTCCCACAAGCCCCGATGGGCCTATGAGCCCTGATGAGGAAGAGGAGGAGGGCCCCATGAGTCCTGATGGTCCTGCCAGCCCGGAGGGCCCAGCCAGTCCTGACAACTCCGCCAGCCCTGAGGGCCCCATGAGCCCTGACAACCCTGCTGGCCCCATGAGTCCTGAGAACACCACAGGCCCCATGAGTCCAGAGAACCCTGCCAGCCCAAAGGGTCCCATGAGTCCAGATAATCCAGCTAGTCCAGAAGGCTCAGACTACCCAATGAGTCCTAGTGATTCACGGGACTTGAGTCCGAAGCGCCCGCACAGCCCTGAGGGTCCAGCCAGCCCTGATGACCCTGCCAGCCCAGACCCCCAGGAGAGCTCTCGCAAGGGAGGCCCCCGAACCCCCCAGAGTCCAGGCAGCCCTCGGGGACCCAGAAGCCCTGGTGACCAGTCTAGCCTGGAGAGCCCTGACAGCCCAGACAACTTTGCCAGTTCGCCCGTCCCATCCAACCCCAAGTCGCCTCCGGAGGCGGGCGAGGATGACGATGATGACGAGGAAGGCCAGGCAGACAGACTCTCTGAAATCTCGGAAGGAGATTCTGCGGTGAGGCCCAGTGTCAATATGGAAGTGAAATTTTTTGGTCTAAGAGGGAGGGGTCTTGCAGCATCTAGTTGTTCCATCTCAAAATGCATCTGTTGCTCTTCCCAGACTTTCAGTTAAGCTTTCTCTTCTGTCACTGTGTTACAGGTGACCAGTATACATGTTTCCTTTTGTTCAATTTCCCTTCCTCCCCAACAGCTGAATGGAGAAGAGGAGGATGGCAGTGATGGGGAAAGTGCCCCTACAAGAGATGACAGGCAGAACCTCAATGGCAGCGAGAGGGACCTGGATGATGGTGGACGGGCCTCCAAGCGACGCAGTGATGAGGGTCTCGGTCTCAAGGATGAGTTAGACTTTGAGGCTGAGAGAGAGAGTGGGGAAGAGGATGGGGAGGAGGGAGAAGAAGGTATGCATGGGTTTCATATTCTGCCATTTTGTTTGTATATTTTCATCTTTTTCTTCCTTTATTTTCCTAAAAAAATCAGATGAGATAACTGTGAAAAAGAAAAATCCCAGCATCTCACCATTTTCTCTCATTATTTCTTGTGTTGGTGTCCCAATGCAGGAGAAGATGGAGAGAGAAAGAAGAAGAAATGTGACCCTGAAAACCGCGAAGAAGGAGAGCTTTCAGATGAAGATGAAGACGATTCCCTCCTGCGACAAGAACCCAAGACTGTCTGCAGGTTGGGCAGTATTGCTGGCGTTCATTGCATTAATTCTCAGAATCTCAGAATTTTAGTTATTTGCCAATGAAAATGTTGCCTGAATGTAATCTATTACTAACAGTAATAAGACATTTTTTAGCTGAAATCAGTAATTTAGAACTGATGTAGAATTTGATCAAGGTTATTCACCATGATCATGGGAAAACGTGTTATGTGTGTGGTTTCATATTCACCACAACTGTGGAAAACTG